>NC_142933.1:119681882-119792119 GCF_046866305.1 Octopus bimaculoides | reverse complement strand
TATATAATGCATATATATATATATATGCATATATATATATATATGCATATATATATATATGCATATATATATATATATATATATATATATATATATATATATATATATATATATATATATATATATATATATATATATGTATATATATATATATATATGTATATATATATATATATGCATATATATATATATATATATATATGTATATATATATATATATATGTATATATATATATATATATGCATATATATATATATATATATGTATATATATATATATATATATGCATATATATATATATATATATGCATATATATATATATATATATGCATATATATATATATATATATATGCATATATATATATATATATGCATATATATATATATATATATATGCATATATATATATATATGCATATATATATATATATGCATATATATATATATATATATATATATATATGCATATATATATATATATATATATATATATATATATGCACGACAAGCTACTTTCACTTTCCATTTTCTAACTCCACTCACAAGGCGCTGCGGTTGGCTTGGAGCTATAGTAGAAAATGCTTTCTCAAAATGCCACGCAGTGCGACTGAACCCGGATCCATATGGTTAGTACACAAACTTCTTGCCACACAGCTACGCCTGCACTTTTTTATTATTATTTTTAATCTCCCGGTACGCATCTATGGTTGAAGCTTCTAATCGCTTTTATATTCTTATATAGGATATTCTCGAAGTAATAGACCTATTTCTTTTTTTTTTGTGTGCACCTTTTTAATGCTTTCTTTAATTTCTTTAATTCTGCGAAACACTTTCAATGGTAACATTGATAATTACAATAAAGCCGAGGGGAACTCAGGGGCGCGTTCTGCTTACTAAATATCAATACTGTAATATAGTAAATTGAAAAACTTCGATCATTTGAAATTATCCAAGCAGTTAATAGACAAAAATCTTCCTTTAGTGCTGTTTGAAATCTAAAATGATAGCGAGTGGGGATAGCTCTACTAAAATGTATTGATCAAAATCTTTCGGACAATATACACAATGTAGAATGGAATGGTTGCTTCTCAATGGTCATATTTTTTTTTTTTTTTCTGTCGAATAATCCGATCTAACCAGAAAATTCTGAATCATGCATCTTCGAAATTCTGTCAGATATTTATTAACAAGCTTCCATTCTGTGAACAACGGTGATGTGAAATTTCTAGTCATGAAGAAGGAATAATTTCCAATTATAACAAACATGTTCACAACATTTTTATACTGAGTACTTTTATTTCTCGTTGATACACCAAACGTATAATTTCTAGAATTTTCCATGTATGCTGTCACATAAAAGAAAATTATATATAATTTCGTACGAGCGAAGAAAGACTTTATTCGCTGATTCTTCTATAATTTGATTTTATTCGATCCAGCCCAAGTTTATCTCAGAAGCTCTCTTACTAATGTAGTATCTGTCTAGGCTAATAACCGGAAGCTTTTCCAAATCGACTGATTCTGTTTTAACATCTCGTTCTTTTATAATTTTTATCTTTTATATTTCTTGATCTTATCTTCGTGCGTTATGCTTTATGGATTCAAATACACACACACAGACACACACACATACATACACACATACATACATTATACATGTCTGTATACGGATTGATATGCATGTGTAAATACACTCATACGCGTGCGCATATATATATATATATATGCAATTGTGCGTGTGTACGTATGTATATGTATATGTGTATCTGTACGTGTGTGTGTGTATATATATATATATATATATATATATAACATAATAACATATATGCAACGGAACAGGTATCTTTCCTTTTTGTTTTTGTCTTGTCGCACTCATTAATCGTATTTTCTTGCGTAATTATGAAATGAGGTTTGAGGTTTTAAGTGACTTTCAATAGATTTAATTGTAGATATTGGGAATGACACAGTCTGCATAATTCTTCGAGACAGATTACTGTATAGTTACTCAAGCCAAAAGGAGTGCTTATATATATAGTTGCATGACCTGCTTGACATAACCGCTTAATTCTCCCTCAAATTATGCTCTACTGCATTTGAAAAGAGGTAAAATACTTTTGATAACATAATTCGTTGTACGCTATGCTTTATAAGAAGAATGCAAGATGGTCAAGGATGGCGCGACTTTCATTACAGGCCAGTGAGTAAAAGCTGACCGGAGGTTAAACATCAAACCAACACTAACAAACTATTTGCTCACCATCATTATTTTAGGTCAAATGTTGTGTGTGGTGCGGGGGGTGAATCTATGGACCATAAGGAGATGCCTTGCCTCCCCATCCACACGTGACTGCAGCCGTTCGGCATAAGCCCACAGGTCCAAAATGGTTCGACACTGCACGAGTGCGTACAGAACGGTATCGTCGCTCTGACCACATCTCAGGCAAGTCGGTCCGGTGTCTCTCAAACCGTTCCTGTAGAGCTTATCCCGAACGGATAATGCTTCTCGATAGTACTGCCAGGCCAGGGATCTTTGATGATTGTCCATAGGTCCCGGCCCGAAAGTTGTCCTGAACAGGCGGGTCAGGTGTTCTTCGTCGACGCCCAGATTCTGTCCAAGAACGTCGTCGCACCTCCCCACCGCTAATCCTCTATAGAACGCCTTTGTTGTAATGAAGTCCCACACGTTTGGTCCCGGACGGCAGAGTTGCTTGGTAGCAACGCGACACTCACGGTGCCATTCGCCTAGCTTCGGTCTCTGTTTGATCCTCGACTGCAGTTCGGCCAAGGAGACGAGCTGCAGGAAGGTGCACTGCACAAACGGCGACCACACCTGTTCACCGTTGTCTATGAAGCGCCGGAGATGTCGCAGTCGCAGCGCATGTCTGCGCATCATCAACCACGGCATGCCTAGCCCTCCATTTAGCGGGTGTGATAGATACATACATACATACATACATACATAGCGTGGTGGAATGATA
Source organism: Octopus bimaculoides (assembly GCF_046866305.1). Taxonomy (NCBI): domain Eukaryota; kingdom Metazoa; phylum Mollusca; class Cephalopoda; order Octopoda; family Octopodidae; genus Octopus; species Octopus bimaculoides. The sequence continues at coordinate 119,789,138 of NC_142933.1, read as the reverse complement.
GAACCAGTAAATAGACGAATAAAATGCCTTGTAGTATTTAGTTACTGCTCTTTACGTTCCTGTTTCAAATACCACCGACCGCGACTTATATTCTTTTAGGCAGCGAATTCGTGGATTTGATAGAGTGCAGAAAAGAATGCCTTCCGACTCTCTGTGTTCTACGTTCAAATCCTGCTGACGCGCCTTTCTTCCTTTCACAATTAAAAAATTCCCACCACATAAACAGTGGTTAGTTCTCTCTTTTTTCGCTCTATTTCTCTCTCTCTTTCTTTCTCTATTTTTCCCGCTTTCTCTTTGAGAGAAATCGATGGTACTTAGAGTTACAGGTAAAAGAGATTAACTCTGACATGCGAGTTGCCTTGTAAGAAAGCACAATAATGTGACGTTCACTAAACCAGGCAGTGGTTGTGTAGTGTTGCGTGAAGGTACTGAATCTTGCGCGAATCGAAATTCTCCATCTCCAAACAACTTGTCAGCTAGCGAAATTATGAAGTGCTCCAAGATCCTTTGGTAAACAGCTGCGTTGACTGTGACCCTAAGGGAACGCAATAGCCCAAAAGTCCGGCATGCGATAAGGTGACTCAAACCATCCCTGTATGCAGCAAGCTTACGCTGGACTTCAAACAGGTGGGATAGTAGAGTTTTGAGAGAGAGCTGGACAGGTATAGAATACTAACCAAAGCAACATCTGCTTTGTTTTCCTGTCATTACTCTATGTGCTTCCTCGAACAGATAACTCACTTGACCTGAATTCTCTCGAGAATCTGTTGCATGGTTAAATCAAAGATGACCAACTTGTGTCCCAGCAATCAGAACTGAAGGATGCTATTGGAATCACCTAAGCTTCTATTACATCTAATGAAGTATTATAGACTGGTTTCTTCCCTGCCTCGACAGCCGCCGAGGCCAAAGAAGCTTCAACCAAGTAAAGTCAGTCTATACCTTTCTTTTGATTTTTTTATCAACTTGCCCATTGAAGTCATAAATAGTAACTTATATCAACAAAATGCTTGGAACAAATCTCTTTAGATTTACTGAATCTAATACAATACTAATTCCAATGTTCTGACTTACCTATCAATAAATATCCATCCATAATACTTTAAATTTTCGCGAAGCACATGTGTTTTGTTAACGGCTTATATAATGCTGTGGTGTTTTAAAAGAAAAACATTTCAAATCATTTAATTAATTTAATAATTAAAAATTTTCAAAGAACTATTTCTATTTATTGGGCATACACCTGAGCTTTATGGAGATAAAACATAAACAGAAAGAAAAAATGCACATATGTTGTTTATAACTTATCCAGACCAATATCCACTCCTGAGATTGTATACATGAAAATAATGAAAAACATTTTCCTCAAACGAAGTGAAAAATCAAAAACAAAAACGAAACATGAAAAGAGGAAAACGATTGTATAAATTGTTTCATCAGGAAATAATATAGTTTATGTATCTATTATTCACAGTTGCAAATATGTATATAAGTATAGTTTACTTAGTGTTAACATATTATATACAGGTAGTATAAAGTCAGCTTGAAAGAATTATGGGTTACGTAAACAAATTATAATTATTGACTAATAATATATTTATTTTGTCAAGTAGGAGAAACAACTGTCGGATATGTTTCATTCTTATTATGGCCTCATCAGAGAAGCAAAGGCTTCGCCGTACTTACTGATCTAGTGATGACAGAATCATTAAGTAATTATACAGTAACGTACATAGAGTGGCATAGAAAACTAAGTAGGAAAAATAAAGCAATGGCTAAGTTGGTGCCGACGTGTTTAATAGAGTGGGAATTAATATGTGTGTAAAACATATCGTATATCTTGTATGATGTTTTATGTGTGTCTTATGTGTGTGTATGTGTGTGTGTGTGTGTGTGTGTTTTGTATGTGCTTGTGTGTATGTATTTATATTCTCACCTATGGTGAAGATACTGAAGAGAAATAATAATCAAGATGATGATTACTTTCATGTCATATTAAGAATGGATAGAATGAGAAGGCGAAGTGATATATGAGTAATAATATCAAATAGTTTTCTATGTGATTCAGTATAAATGCAGACATCCGTAAATATAAGTGGAAATACGAGTATCGACAATGTCGGTGAGGAAATATATGTGTGTGTACGTGTGTGTGTGAATTTAAAATTACATTAAACATAACTCTTGACACGTGATAGGAAATAAAAAGAAACAATTATTTTTTTAAACACCAAGTGTAAATTCTGTTGTCTAAATATAATGTTTACCAAACCGGAATCAACAATTTTATATTTTTTTTAGTTTTGTTTTATTTCGATTGTTTCGTATATTTATCTCATAAATTAAAGATATCTCCATCCATAATAACTATAAGCTTGTATCACTCGGCATTAAATTCCGCACAAGCAATGAAAGACGTCGAGAAAAAAAATATGCGGTGATGTGTGTGAAATATATTTTAGGGGTAAAACCAAAGAGGCAACGGGACACTAAGTAATTCTTAGGGTCAGTATTGAACTCAGATTTATTAAACATTAAGTTCATGGGAGTGAGCACGTCTTTATATTTCATTGCTTAATCGGGTAAACACCTAGTTTAACAGCCAAACGTATGTATGTACACACACACACACACACACACACACACACACACACACACACACACACATATACACACACACACGCACACACACACACACACACACACACATACACACACACACACACACACACACAGACATATATATATATATAATATTATTATTATTATTATTATTACAATACAATAATATTATTCTCCAGTGAAATAAAGCACCGCAGAGATAGAATTATAAATAGGAAATAGTGGCACAACAAGATACCAATTTTTGCTGGAAATAGTAGTTCGACGCTAGGTAAAGCTTCACTGAATATACAGAGGCAAAGATGTGTGCCAGATGTGTGCCAGAGAAATGAACAACCTAGTACTCAAGTTTCGGACTTTACAGAATACGTTTGTTATCGTAAAAATGGTCCTCGTCAACTAGGTCCACCGAGGAGACTTAATTTAAAATATCTGCTACACCAATGCCTATGTACTCGGCCAATAGTACCAGCCATAAATAGAACCGAGATCAGGACCAATCAGTTTTACGATAACAAACGTATTCTGAAAAGTCCGTGCGTACATTTATACATTTATACAAGTATATATATGTACATATATGCATGTGCGTGTGTGTATGTGTGCATATATGTATATGTATATACATATATATATATACATATATGCATATGCAATTATGCAGTGCGATTTAAGCTGAAATTGCATGACAAACAAGTAATATTTAGAAATCTATGCTCGTTCATAAAACTAAAGAGAAGAGCAAGTATTACAAGTTTGCCTTGCTTGGTCTCCACATTTAGAAAGATAACAGAATACATATAGATAGAGCAAAACAAAGCAGATTTTGTTCATGATTTACATCTTACAAGTATTTCATTAATAATGAAAAATAATCTTATATAAAGAAAACCTTATAAGCAGATTACTTTATCAGTTCAGTGATAGTGTAAAACTCTTTAGCAACTTTTAAGATGCTTACTGGACTGTTCGCAGTCTTTTCATATTGAAAACCATAGATGTTATACGCTAAAACTAGAACAAGAATTTTCATAAATAGGTAGTATACGGGGAAAAGAATTATCACAGTTGATAAGGAATTAATTCTGTCGTCAATGTGACCATCTGAAGAATCCATCGTGTAGCAAATCTTCGAAGTTATTGTCACTCTTTTCCTTGGAAAAGTATATATGTGTGTGAGTATATATATATATATATATATATATATATATATATATATATATATAAACTATTTGTTGTGTCAGCTTAAGGCTGTGACCATACTGAGGCACCGCTATCATACGTATAAATATTGTGTATGTGTGTGCGCGCACGAGCGTGTGTGTGTGTGTGCATTTTAAAATACCTTGGGTGAAAAATCATCAGGGTGTACAAAAGGACAATACAAGGATTACAATATGATCCGCTGAAATACTCCAATATACACACACTCGAGGGAATGGCTTCAAGGGTGTGCCGAAAGGCTTGTTGGAGGCCCAACCTTCCGAGTTCTTTTACAGGACATTGAAAAATTGAAGGACCGCTGCAATAAATGTGTGAATTTGAGAGGAGAATATGTCGAATAAAACCATAATGAATTGATCCTCCTGTATTTTTTTTTACCCAAAGCAAAGCACTTTTCAGCACTCGTTCGTGTATGTGCGAACCTGTGGTGCATATTGTGTACATACGTACCCGTGTATAAGTGTGTATCAGTTTGTTTTATGTTTTTAATCAACTTGCAGACCAACGTCTGATATGTTTTCTAACACAATAGCTGCAGACATTAAAACTGCAGAAGAGCAGATCCCCCTATTCCCACACTCCTTTCTCCCCCCCCCCTTTCACTCCCTTTCTTTATTTCTCGATCTCTCTCTCCTTCTCTCCCTTTCTTTATTTTTCTTTATTTCGTTCTTCTTTTTTGCCTCCCTTCCTCCCTCTCCTCGCCTTTCCCTCTTTCTCTCTCTCTCTCTCTCTCTCCATTTGTCTCTCATCGCTACCTCTGTCTCAGTATTTCTCTCTATTTCTCTCTCCCACTCTCACCCTCTTCCCTCTCTCTCTCACCCTCTCTCTCTCTCACCCTCTCCCTCACTTCTTTTCTTCTTCTTCCCTCTCTCTCTCTCTCCTCCCCCTTCTCCACCTATCTCCCTCTTTCTCTTCCACTATTTCTCTGTAAAACAAACACTTGAAGTAGATATACACAGCTTGAAATGCAAGTTTCGTTCAGATCTTATTCCAAAGCTATTCAACACCTATTGTAATAGGTTCATCGTTATTTTAAGTGCAACGTATTCTTCATCAACGACTTTATATTTCCGTATATAATAAGATTTATCTGTGACCGAACAATTCTAATCCTTCAGGTCTGAAAATCAAAAGGATCCGAACACAAAAATACCCGAAGCATTGGACAGTGGAAAGGCTGGCGGTTGATGAATCAGACGATAGACTGATCGGATCAACTAATCACTGTTTTATAGAATTAAGATATGCTTTGTTAATTTCGTGCGTTTCTATTTAACACACAGAAACGTCAGGAAGAGAATACATAATGAACTCTGAACATCAGGTAATCGTTAAACGTGAAATTCGTTTCAAATAGTCTGCCTTAAGCGCACAAATTCATGAGACCGAAGCTCGTCCGAATGTGCAATATGTTTAGGCTGAGAATAGAAGACTCCCGCTTCTCAAGACTGGATGCGATGGTGGTGTGTCGCAGAGTTAAATTGCAAATTCCACTACTAGTACTCGTTTTCGTCTGAGTGTATTGAAAACACGGGATTAAAGTACTTTATTAAAGGACACGACAGGCTGCCCGATCCGAAAATCGTACCTCTGACTCGACGATCATCAGACCAGAACCTTAACCACTTGGCTATGCGCCGTCTCTTTCCTTGTATTCAGATGATTTTCTATCACATTTTGTAATATTTTCAAGATATACTCATGTTGTCTTAAAATAGATATTCTTCAGTATTGTCACAAGTTATTTTCTCTCTTTTAATTATGTGCTTATTCAGTGATTGCCAATGTCTGTATCCTGACACTTTCATTCCATTTCGATTATTACACAATACACATCTATCTGCTAAAATTAATTGTACCTCAATTTGTATTACTTTTTAACATAAGCCTCACATTTAAGAAATGTGTTTAATTTATCAAATCGAATTTCGTATTTGATTAAGATACTTATTCCATCGACCCTGGAAAAAAAAAAGTAAAGTCTACACGGATGAGAATTTGAGCTTGGATTGAGTTATCTAAGCGCAAGAAGGAATTTTGTCAGGCCCACTAACGCTTCTGCCAACCATCTAGCCTTCTCCGGATTCTTAACTGTAGCTAATTAACTTGAACATAGCAAAAATGTAACTATTTCATTTCATGATGGCCTTTATTTACTTCAAATACAAGGGTGAATTATGGCCGAATCGGATTGGTTAGATTTTTTTTGTTGGGAAAAAGATATTTTCTTTTCTTTTTTGTCGTTTGTTCTTGTTTGGTTCTTTTCTTTTTTCTTTTTTTGATATATTGAAGCTGTTGTTTTCGCTGCTTCTGATAATGGTAACGATGTCGTTGTTGTTGCTGGTGGTGATGGTTTCTTTAACCTCAGATCAGCCCTGATTAACAAGACATGATCAAATACGTTCAGCTTGTAATCACCTCGTCTTTGTTTAAGTTATAGTGTACTTAGAGTTACATTATCCCGGGTACACAAGTCCTCTTTTAAAACAGTCGGATGTGTGATTTGAAAGAAGGACTTGGCTGACATTTCTAGTTGGTCGAGCAATGACCTAGAATCCTCCCTTTTTACCTTGGTTAATATTTTAAAGTTAAACACGGCGTTTGATTGTGAGTTATCTTCAATTTAAGCATTTTTTACTATTCCATTTGCTAACAATTAACTATTATCCTTAAGAATAAACTGATAGTTAACCATACATCATCATCATCCCTATAATAAAATCGTTTAACTGTTTTTTATGTCACTGTTTTATTCCTATAACCATTATGACCATCTGTAGGAGCCCTGGGTTCTGCAAATAAATTCTGGTGTCCTATTAAATATGGTATCATTTCCTATAAAATTTAAGGCAAATTATTTATTAAAAAGAATTGGTATCCACCATCTTTGAAGTAATGTTATTCCATCCATCCATTTTCTCTGCTCATTATTCTTTAAAGGGTCGTATGGGTAGAGTCCTCAGGTACCGCCTTTATAGGGTGGACATTCTCAGACATGACCAACTCAGACCATGGATATTATCCAACCATCTCGTTCTTGATATATCTCTAGGTCTCCTGCCGGTTGACTCGGTTTGAAGAATCCGTTTTGGGATTCTTTCTTGCGACATTCTAATCACATGTCAATAACATCGGAACTGACAGCTCAATACGAAGTTATTGTTTGAAATTGCCTTTTTATTAATGAATTCTCTCTCTAAAACAATTTTTGTTTCATTTAATGTCTTGCGAAAACTGGAGGAGTAGTTGTCTGTAAAATACAGGCATGATTTCTAAGACTGATGGCGAAATTGTATAACGTTCCACAACAATAATTTGGGAACTACCAGCCTAGACGACCGGAATTGTCTCTGAATTTAGTAATACTTCTCGTCCATAAAATATGTCCTCATACCCGAGAGAATATCATTAAAAAAAGGATTCGTTTGACTGGAAATTTTCCAAAGATCTTCATGTTGTTCTGCTAAGTTGTAAAAATGTACTTAAAACAATGTTTCTTAGATTTTTCACCTCTAAACATCATTTCGTTTTTATTAATTCAATAAATTAAAGATTCTTTAGCATTAAGACGCAATAACGATTAATGATATTAGCAAAGAGCCACTCATATTCGGAGAAGAGTATAGTTCTCAGCATTCATCCCTATTCTTGACTGCTACGATATTTTATCAAACAGAGACAGCTGAAAGACAAATTTGGTTTCAGTGGGATTTGAACTCAGGACTTAAAGGGTCGTAACTAAACGCCACAAGGCATTTTAATCAATTCTATGATAATTTTGCTCATCATTGCTTCAAGTAATTAAATCAAATTAAAATGTGAATATGCCACATTATATGGCTGTGGTAGATTAGTTTTCATGTTCTATGTGTATTATCTAAAAGGAAATACATATCTGAAGAGATATGCTAATAGTTGTGTTTTCAAGGATAATTAGATAGCAACTGAAAGAGTATCACAGTTGACAATGTGATCATACTGTGGAATATGCCAGAATGTACAGGTGGGTAGATCAAAGTTAATCTACTGGATATTATTTTAAAGAACAACTAGGAAAGAAAATGTTTTTTGATCCAAAGACAAAAATATGATTCTAAACACGAAAAGAAATTGAGGAGTTCTTTAAATATAAAATCTGGAAATAGAGATAGCGATGAATTGAAAACAGAAATATTGCGTTTAATAAGAGGTGGTGCATTAGGAATGATTAGCAAAAACGCCAAAGAATACATAATGAAATTCTCATGACTTACGCATATACTCAGCACAGTAAGCACTACGTACATTTTAATTAGGGAACCTGCAATACGAAAGAAAACTCAATGAAAAACGAAACCCAACACATGACCAAGGCACCCGAGCAGTGAAAGCATTCAACCAAAATAAAGCTACTAAAAATAATATTTTTCTCATTTAGGATCAAGGATAGCAATTTTGAGAGGTGGGGTTAGTCGGTACCGTCGGCGCCAATACTTGGTTGGTAGTTTACTTTGTCACCCCCAGAGAGATGAAAGGCAACGTTATCAGGATTTGAAATCAGAAAGTTAGGATCCAGAACAGGGCTGCCAAGCATTTTTTTTTTCTCTAACGCTCCTACCAGCTCACCTCGTTAATTATATACTTCCAGATTATTCCAAAAGTGACACATCAACTTATCACAGAAATTGATAGTGTTCTGTTCCTATATGATATGAAAAGAAAAATGAGATGTTAATCTGAATGTTTATTCATTATTCAATTAAGATTTATTTTTATTGCTTATCAAGAAACTGCAGTTAAAATTTCTTTCACCGAAATATAATTTCATATAAATGCAGATTTATACGTAAGATTAGGCAACGGCTTTATCTACTGAATGCGCGAAAGGTGACAGTAGTTAGTTGAAGCTGGAAGAATAGAATTAAGAGATAGTTAACGATTTTACGTTAAAGAGATGGGCGAAATAGATTAAGATACTGAGAGTAAAAGATAACGAGATTTTTTTTTATATATTTTTCAACAACTGACTCATTTTGAAGTTTTGCATGTTCATCTACTACAAAGAAATAAAACAATTTCATGAATACTAAACCTAATTTGCTATTACTGCTTTATTATACATTAAGATATTCGGATATGCATCCTCATTTTGGGGTTTGTTATAGTCACAATATTTCGAGCATTGTACTCGCCGAAGATCTTCATCTACTTACCATATACAATAATATTCTTGCAATTTCTAACCAAAGCTTTCATTAAACTCACAAGGGTAGTGTTAATTTCTGCGAGATTATAACTCAAAACGGAAAGTGGTCGTTTAAAGTCATTTTTTCCAACCTTCTAACGATTCTACCAACTCATCCCTTTTATAGTTTCTGGTTTAGATACAAAGCCAACAATTTTTAGGATGAAGCCGATCACAATAACCCCAGTACTTCACTGATACTTTATTTTATCGAAACCAGAGAAGTGAAAGGCTTAGTTCATCACGGAAGAATTTGAACTTAAGCAAATACTACCTTTTTTCTGGTTCTCTAATGGTTTTGCCATGCCATCGACTTGCAGAATAACGATAATTCTCATTTCAGAAATTCAAAGAAAACTTATGGCTGCTAGTTAGATATCTGGCCATAACGAACTGTTTGTTATAAACCAACTTATGTCTACTGGTGTGATATATTATAATTATGTATATCACAATTCAGTTGATTGTTACTGATCAAAGCATTTGTTATTGATCAAAACGTTTCACTTACAAAACATTTCTGACATAAAAGCCAATCACTGGTTGATGAGTCTGACACCTCCCACGCACAGAATGTTCCTGGCATATAGATTTGTCATTGGTTGGTAGAAAATCTTTCTGACAAACAGGTTCATCACTGGCTGGTTATGTTTGACACCGCCCACTTAAAAACTTTTCTGACATATAGCTTCCTCAATCTTTGAGAGTGTTTACGCCTCTCACATATGAAATGTCTTTGTCAAGCAATTTCCTCATTGGGTCATTGAAACAGTTGACATCCACCATTCACTTACTTCATATTGTAACGTTAAACAATAATTTTAAATAGTTAAAGTCTTGAATTTAACAGACATTATTGCCGTCAATGTAGCAGAACCAAAGTATCACTCAATCCCTGAGTAACAAAACAGCACCAACAGCAATAACAACAACAACAATTATGCTTTCTAAACAAAGGCACAAGATCAGAATATGGGGGGAAGAGGTTAGTTATTAAACTGACTGCAGTACCTGAGTTGTGTTTTATTTTATTGCCCAAAATGCGTGAAAAGCAAAGTTAACTTCAGTGGGATTTGGACTCAGAAAGCTAAAAACTATAGCAAATCGCATAAGACATGTTCTCTGAGACCCTAATGGTTCAGATAAACTGAACATACTCAAACTCAGTACCAAGAAGCATTTCATCCTTGACCCCTACATTTCTGTCACTCCTCTCCTTTAATAAAAGTTATTATAATTTCTAATTTTGGCACGAGGCCAGCAACTGGTTGCGGGGTGGGGTGGGGGGCGTCACTCGATTACATTTACCCCAGGGCTCAACTGATACTTATTTCAACGACTGTGAAAGGATAAAAGGCAAATATACATTTATCTATGTATATAGACTCGACATCATATAATTAATTAAAATATTCTTGCTGTAACATTCAGCTAAAGTAGTTTTTAATATTGAGACAGTAAATTAAACATATTTACATGGATACATACATTATGAACCAGTTTGTTCCTTTTTGTCAAAATACAGTTGTCCGTGCTTCATTCTTTTTAAATTGTCAGCATTATGATCAAATTAATCCTACAGTGAAATCCTAATATAGTGTGACGCCGGATTAATGTGGACACAAATATTTAATAAAACACTTAATGCATCTGACCAAGCAGCGGGTCAATCATTCTTTGCCTGCGTTTGTGCTAAGTACTATTACGTGTGAATAAACATCATATAATCCAAGTCATTTAATTTTTCCACTGTGAGTTGACTGCTCTGTCTACTACTAAATGTAAATAAAATGCATTACATACACGATAAATTTTCCGATGAACGATAGTAGTATGGGTCGCTGGTGAAGCTAACCATACCTCCGTTTTTATTTACTATTGTATAGGTGAGCAGACACATTATAAACCGAAGTCACATTTCTCTATATAATTATCAATTAACTGCTTTAATCAAATATCCCTCGCCACAATACAAGACAAACATATCACATTATAGAAAGGTTCACAAAGGTACCGTAGCACGTGGCGACTGAACTGGCCATCAAAACCTGTCTATTTGTGGCTTATTGATACTTTTAATATACATTAATAAAATACATCATAAAATAAAATGCATTATAAAATGATTCTTGTCGCCCCTACTTTACATATAACCTTTGTTCCAAGTGTCCCCCACCCCAGAAATATAAATTCCTACACACACCAGTACAGATTAAGCATAAGTTGTGTAATCAATTATTTCATCCCAATACTTGATTGATCCTTAATTTATCAACCCCTGAATTTACGAAATGCAAAGTCAACGTCGACGAGGTTTGAAATCAAAACATTAAACCAAACAACTACATATTGCAAGATCTTTGGTCCGATGTTTTACCAACTCTTTCAATCCATCTCCCACGTGATAATCTACCATTAACGTCTCTAACATATAATGAAATATAACGGATCTTTGAATCAATAGATGAGCGTTGTTAAATGGAGAAAACTGTTGCTCTAATACCGGTCAACCAGACTCTATTGACTAACTATCAACCACAAAGAAGAAAACGCTATTTCTTTTGTACTTGGGCATAAAACCTCATTTCTATCGAACAAAACGGATTGAAAATATATATAGTATTTACCTATTTCACTAGAACACCAACACTGCAAATTAATGGAACTAGCTGAAACAGGTTCCGTAACTAGTTTACAAATGAAAGTTTACCATTATATTAAGGAGTTCGTGACCTAAGAACTAAGTCATTATTAACTTACATGAGATCTGTTGTTGTTGTTTTGGCTATTGCTATTATTGTTGCTATCATCATCATCATCATCATCACTACTACTACTACTACTACTATTATTATTATTATAGGCTATAGGCTCTTGAAAAGAGCTATTGATTGCTTGGACACAAGAATCTTGTAATTCACTTGCAATATAATAAACGTCTATTTCTTTATACAAAATATTGACCGCAAAGGATCTTAAATAAGTGTTGCTATATTTTCCCATTCTTTGGAATGCAATGAAGGAAAATGGTCAAGCCATTTTGTTACTATTGTTAGTTGCACAGATTAATTCAACATATTCAAAGAGAAATAAACCAATGAGGGAGCCTCTATGGTATGTAGACATGCTAGAAGTAGTACTAAATTACCATAAAATCACACCTTACAGCCTTTTAAAAAAATTAACATAGGTAGTCTGAAATGAACTATGTCTCAAAAGATGAGACGGAAAGAGGACAAGCAAAGTTGACTTCAGTAGGATTTGAGCTTTGCTTCTCCCTCGCGAATGATTGTGAATATCATTTCCTTCAAGAAGGTGGCTGGTTTTATCCACAGAATATTGACTCTTCTTCAGTTGAATTGAGTTCCTCTGCAAAGAGCAGTTTCTTTCTACAGGAGATATGTCCTAAATCACATTTTCATAGCTTTTAAAAAATTTTTGTGGTAGGTCATTTTTCGATTTATTTTTATTTTTAGAATGTCTGCTTATCCCCTCCAGCCTGTGACTGGTCTCCATTCTGATAAGTGGATGGGATGATATTGCGATGAAGGGGTACTTCCTTGTCGTTTAGTACTAGCTGTTGCTATTGCAGGTGACTCTCCCAGTCTTTTACCGGTTGTGGATTGATAAGGGGGGGTTCGGGAATCCCGTACTTTACTCCCGGTAATGTGAATGGGACATTTTTATTTGGTGACTTTTTATTTGTTGAATCTGGTGTCTCCTTAGTACCGACAGCCCCTATGGTTTGGCCTTGTGCTGTAAAGAAAGCTTTTAAAGGAATCTTACTCCTACATGTGTAGCAACTCGGTTATCTACCTGGGATACTCTAATATTAACCAACTGTTCTTGATTACCCATCAATTATAAAGAGTACATTATTTTTGTTCGTACTTCTTGGTCGTTAAGTACTGGTCGACTACAGAGATAGTCGATTACACCAATACTTGAGCAAGCGGTACTTTATCTTATTGGCTATGATTATTTGAAAAGTAAAAGTTGCCTTCGACGACATTTGAACTAAGAACATAAAGGTCGCGAAATCACACACCGCAGGATAGTTAGTCTCAGTGAGATTTAAACTCTGGACGTAAAGAGGTAACACCGCAAGGCATTTTACCCAGAGTTCTATTGAATGTCATCTATCACCAACATCAGCAACAACAAATAACAAAATATAATATTCATGAACGAGAATCTAGAATACTTGAAAACCAAACACCATCAATAAAAGTTTAGGTGGGTGTTGTTTTTGTTTTTGTTTTTTTTTTTTGTTTTTTTTGCTGAATCTCAGTTGATGTAACCTAGGTGTATTGCTCTTATTTGTAGGGATATGATGATGAATCAGCTTTATACAAAACCACTGTAGACTGGACAGCATCCAGAGTGAGTGTACAATCAAACTATGAGGCTGTTTATGTACAGATAACAGAAGCCACAAAAGAAGCTAACAGTTCCATAGATTTCGTATGTCAAGCAGTCCGTATATTGACAAATACACGTAAGTACTGGCAAATGTTTCAGATTTTGCCGAAATTTTGTATAAATTATTTATTCGTAATATCTGTTACGTCACAAACAATTAGCATAAGAGGCAAACAAGCACTTATTACATATTTTAATACTGAAGCATGTGAAGGTTGGTAACCTAAGGTTTGGAGCTTACTATCATAAAGTCGAGGTTTCGATTCTTAGAACGTGAAACGCACTGTGTCCTTGAGTAATATACTTCACGTCACGTTGCTCCAGGCTACTCAGCTGAAAATGATTACCGGCTGAGAGGTGGATAGAGCGCTCTTTTCCTCCTGTTGTCACATCCAGGGTGTTCCGCTGTATCAAGAATGTGACGACCGACAATGTGTTTATGTTTGTTCGCGACAACATAAACACTGAAAACAATTAGTTAAAGCATGATACATGTTATTTGCGAGTGATAGTTTGCTCTCCTTTTTCATGGCTTTCTTTTAATAATTGGCATATCAGGTTAGAAGCGAGTACATTCCATTATTGAAGTCAGATGTTGGATTATATCATTCTTCATTGAATATTGTCCGAGGATTTAGAATCTCTTATTCCACACGCACACGCGCGTGTGTGTGTGTGTGTGTGTGTGTGTGTGTGTGTGTGTGTGTGTGTGTGTGTGTGTGCGCGCGTGTCTTTATGTCTGCGTTTGTTCTCCATTGCCGCTTGACAACCGATGTTAGTGTGCTAACGTAACTTAGCGGTTCGGGAAAAATGACAAATAGAATAAGTTCTAGGCTTTAAAAGATAGTTCTGGAGTAGATCCGTTCAACTAAAATTCCTTCAAGGCGGTGCCCCAGCATAGCCACAGACTAATCTCGGAAACAAGTAAAAGAAAGGATAAGAGAAAAGATGCAAATCCATATGTATATATATCCGTCCCCACTCGCAATATATAAACAAAGAAACGACCATCAGTCGCTGATCTTGCAGCAAGCTAAAGCAGCTGGTTTTCAAATCTCTGACAGATTTCATGTAGTAACAGTACTAAATTGTAATGTCTGTACCACTTTTACGAGGCTGTTCTGTGCGGAACGTATTTTACAACATTTTAACCCAGGAAGACATCTTTACCCGCTGGTTTACGAATTTTTACAGTGATATGTTCCTTGCCTAGCAACTAGAGAATTTTAGGAATGCTTTCCGTATGTGACATATTGCTGTGTCACACTGTTGATAGTATTTTCATGTCTTCTTTCTGCATTCTTCAAGAATGCCATCCTCTCCTACGAATTCTGTAGGTTTCTGTTTACCAATTCCAACGTTCCAGTTCTAAATTATGATTATAAATACGAACTTTTCGTCAGAGTAAAATAGCAACAGAGCCTGCATTTATTACCACGCATATTCTCTTTTCACTAACCTTTGGTGAAATGCTCGGATCTGACGGTGTTCTATATTAAGAGTGCAATGTCTGATCAGTTATATTTATAGCGCACGCACACACGCACACACACACACACACACACACACACACACACACACACACACACACACACACACACACACACACACATCAATTTTGATTGGTAACTTGCTCCAAGCACATTTCAGTGTTGATTTCAAGTCACGGCATATGAGAATATGTTGTACATTTTCTCAACAAAATCAACGATGGTTACTTTTTGTTATCACAACATGAGAAGGCAGAAACAAAATGTATAACTTCAATTTCTATCTTATTCTCGGATAGTAAGTTTTGAAGTGAGACGCGAAATAATGTTAATTATCGTGGACTAAGGTATTCCCCGTTTGTCTATTTTTTTTTTTATCTAGCCTGAGAAGTGGCTACATAAACGTAAGGAGATATAAAACACCTCCTCCTCTGCAATTTCATATTAAATAGATTTGATCTACAGATATACAGTCTCATGAGATATTATTATACACTTTGTGTATGGAACTCAATACTGAAAACAATTCAGCCGAGCTACTTACATCAAGGAATTATATCATGCATCAGTACATACTTAGATCGCGGAGAGAATTTGATTCCTTTTCTATACTTTCTATATAAGTATGGTGTTGTTGTGTGGTCTCAAATAACTCTTAATTAAGGAGAGGCATAATCAACAATCATGGCTATCCGATCAGAGCAAAATGGTGTATGCTTCATTAACGAGAATATGATTCACCAATGCAATGCTAAACTTTACCAAATGATGTGTAAATATTTCACTCACATAGACAGACGTGTAGGCTCCCTTCAATATCACGTTGTAATTTTTGTTATTTTCTGAAAGAACACATTTAGGTTTCTTTTAATACTGAAATTATCATTCAATTTACTGATGACTAAATAAATGACACAGTCTCATAGAATATCCTATCAATGCGTTCTGGGTGAATTTAGTAGACGGAAACTGTGTGGAAGCCAATGGTGTGTGTATGCATGTATCTTTGTATATAAATATGTATTTTCTTGTGTGTCTTTGTATTTGTCTCTCGCGCCTGCCAACCGTGTTATTTGTTTGTGTCTCCGTAACTTGGCGGTTCAGCAAAAAGAACGCGAAAGAATAAGCATCAGATTTAAAATAAGTACTAGAATTGAACTTTCGGCTAGACGCTTCAAGATGGTGTCTCAGCATGGCTGCAATCCAATGAATGAAACAAGTAAAAGAATAAGAATATACAGATATCACTATAGTCGGAGTTGAACTTGTCTAACAAGTGGCGTTATCTGAGACCGTGAGTTAAAACTGAAACAACAACATCGTAGAAAAGTCACTTGATAACACGCAAATGTGTTAAATTCATTTCAAATTGATTTATTTCATGGTGTGTTTGAAGTTTCGTCGCATAACTGTGACCTACCCACTGACACATGCAGTAGTGACCCATTCGCAGTCGTGCAACGTTAACGTTAACACCTCATGTGATATATATTTGTGCATAAAGTAAAATTAACAACTTTATACGTTTGTAAATTGCTCTTTCACGGTGTAGCTATCAATATTTGTGCTAGTAATTCGTTTTAGAATATTGAGTTATAATAGCTAAGAAGTTCTGATCGTTGAATTTGTTTTTTTTTTTAATTTGAAATAATACATTTTTGGTGCCATCAATTTTGTTTACATTATCACTGAGAGATGTTTATGTCTGAAAGCAATTATAATTACGGTAGTCTACGCGCAGCAAGACCGAATGGCCTCCAGTTTTCTGCTTATTTTCTTTTAATTTTACATGTATTATCTTTCCTTTTAGTAACTTATGCACAAATTTCATTTTAATGACATGAGCAAAATGTTGGATTTTTTTCTGTAATTAAAGCTTGATTAAAATAAATATTTTAAATGGGTTTACAAGAAATATAAGAATAAATTTTTAATCAGTATTCCAAATACGCTTATTTAATCCAAGAAAACTCTGGCAAAGCTCAATTAATAAATTTCTGCCGACAAAATTGAATGTACCCACAGATTTTAATGAAGAAACGAGACCCTCATTAAAAATGAAACTTTACTAGACTCAGAAGAAAATTACAATGTTTTCCAGTAGTTTGTGATTGTTTCTCTATAAATGAAATTCATTCATTCAAACCAATAACTAAACAATTTCTTTCATGAGATTCAGAAAAAAAAAATAATTGCAACTACCAACATCGATGAGAAACGCAGTCCATTTTTGTATTTTACTTTGTTTGCCTCGGGTAAAACCATTGGAAACAATCTCCGTTATTAGAGATTATTTTTAACGATATTGAAATAACGAATTATTTATGCTTTCCCAACTTTTCTTGACGTGTTCATTTACTTTCACTATTCTGCACAGTTCAAAGAGATGTTTCACTACATTTAACAAAAAACCAAAGAAAGTAATCGAAAATAGATATGTGGATTTAAGTGGAAATGATAAGGGGAACCCAAAAGAACTAAAGTGTTACGAAATCCTAATGTCAAAATTGTATTAATAATGCGTTCTAACATAAGCAAGAGGCCTGAGAATGGGCATGACGAATAACAAGAAGAGGAGGAATGTGTAAGTCGGGTGACCTGAATGGAGATGGCATGAATGCAACCAACTCCGAAGAACAGAAGACAATGTAGTAGTATTAGAAAAAGTAGAATGGGTGGACAGTAGATCTGTGGAGTATGATGGCAAACTGTATTTAAGTTGGAGAGAATGATATTCAAAAGCCATCTCTTCTACTCTGAAGACATTTGTAGGCTAAGTTCTTTGTGCAAAAACTGAATTGAAGTGACGGAATGCAATGGAGTTGGATTGTTATTATTCCAATACTTCCCAAGTCCGTAAACAATAAATTATACGACCATTGAGGCGAGTCTTGCAGAAAAAAAAGTGTCTGAAGACAAATCAAGTCGAATGTATTTACGAGCGTTGAAAACTAATGGAATTTTCCTTTTCCAGCAAATAGATTTCAATTTCAGTAAGGATATGTAAAAATGGTTGAAATCAACGCAAAATATTGCGCAAGAATGTTTAAATCTACGTAAACGTTTTCACACGAAGTTCCATTTTCTTCTAAAGTCTTTTAGGATAAAATCCCATTATTTAAACTAGGTAAATCTAAATGATGACTATCGACTTTAAGATTAGTTTAAACAGGAGTCCTATACCAGAAAAGTTTAGAAAATGAAGAATGTCTGTATTTTTCCTCGCAATATTATTGGAACAAATTGAATGTATAATCTAAACATCAAGAAGTGTATGAAACATTTTGTGGGTGGAAAAATTGGATGAGCATCGGACAAAAAAGTATTTACTTTCAACTATTTATATTCTGGTTTCAAATTTTGACATAGTTTAATGACTTTTATTTTTCCAGTGTCAATGAAATGAATATCTGTCAGATTCTGTGAATCTCTTCAGTAGTTTTTCGGTCTCTTCTAAAATTGATAAATTATTATTACAGAGAAACACCGGGTGTCACAATCAGCAAGGGGCCAGTTTAAATGCTTTGTGATATTTAGCTACCGTCTGATTTCAAATTCATCTGGGATCAAAAGTAAAACACTTTGTCTAACAGACTTCAACAGATAAAAAAAATTAATAATTCTTTTATTTGTTTCGGTCATTTAGGCTGCGACTATGCTGGGACACCGCATTGAAGAATTTTTGGTCAAGATAATCGACCCCAGTACTTTTTTTTTAAGTCAGGGACTAATTCTATCGATTTCTTTTGTCGAACCGCTAAGTTATAGGAACATAAATACATCACCATCGGTCGTCAAACGGCGGTGGAGGACAAACACAGACACAAAGACACACGACGGGCTTCTTTCAGTTTCTGTCTTCCAAATCCACTCACAAGGCTTTGGTCGGCCCGAGGCTATAGTAGAAGACACTTGGACAAGGTGCCACGCAGTGGGACTGAACCCGGAACCATATGGTTGGGAAGCAAGCTTCTTACCGTAATAGTTTCACATTCTGGCACAAGGTGAACGATTTTTGAGAGGAAGAGCTAGTCGATTACATCGACATCAGTACTTGACTGGTACTTATTTGACTGACATCGAAAGCGGCAAAATTTTAACCCAGACGACGAAATGCCCCTGGGTATTTTGTCCGGTGTGCTAACGATTCTGCCAGCACGCCACCTTCATAAAGATAGTTTTGTTTCAAATTTTGGCACAAGGCCAGCAATTTCAGTGTAGTAGGTAACTCGGTTACATCGACCCCAGGACTTGACTGGTACTTATTTCATCGGCACCGAAATGATGAAATAGCTTAAAAACGGCCGAAATACTACTAAGCATTTTGTTCGGCGAACTTAATAGCTTTGCCATCTCGCCGCCTCAATGATAATAATAATGATTAGAAGAAGAATGATCACGCTGAATGCTTCCCCACACACAAACATCTCTATTTAATGACTTGAGGTCGCTGAGCAGATAACCCTGCTTCTAAGGTGACCCCAGCACGTGCACTTGCACTGCGTATTCTAAATAAAGTTATGCTCGACAGAAGGCGGAAGGTGAGACGTTTACCTTATTCTTATGCAGGGATAGGGGTCTCGTCAATCCAACCGGTTGTCAGTTTCCAAAAGCGGTTCCTTACAAACTTTCGTTGATATTCTCTCTGAAGTCCCTGAGGACTTCAACACCGTCAGGGTATTAGTTTTTCTTTTATGGCAGTGTTTATATTTCTAATTGTATGGATGATGTTTTTGTGTTGTGTTGTTTGTTGGTGAAATCATCCTGATTGATGTCCATGTCTTTTAACCGCCGTCTTCATTATATTTATGGCATTATAGTTTATGGTTCTTACGGATTGTACTTGGTTTGAATGTATAATGGCTTTGATGGTATTTGTACTGACGGTTGTCTTTCTGGTGGTGAGTGTGGTAATGGTGGTGGTGGTGGTTGTAGTGTGGGTAGTGGTGGTGATGCTGATGTTATTGTTTTTGTTCGGTATGTTTTTTTACCAGCATTAAATGTTACGCTTTTAATGTAAAATCATTTCTTTCTATAACAGGTCTTTACACCGTCTTTTTGGCAGTCAGCACAGCATTGCCTATCGCCATGATGACAGCAGGTAAATAACTTTAACGCTGAGTTGTCTTTTCTTTTTTTTTTCTTTTTGATATATTTATTTTATTTTGCATTTTTCCGAATCCGTGAATTTAGTAATTTGTAAACACTTATTCGTTTGAGTGAAGAATTGGAAGAAACATAATTGTTTTACTTTCAGACGCAGCTTCAGCGTGAAAAAAAAATCGAATTTAAAAACATGATCGAACATTTTGAAATTATGTTAATAGTGAATTACTATTATGAAAGGCAGACTCTAAGTCTTTTATAACACCAAAGATATCTACTTCTGGAAAATTTATTGCAATTTAATTCAGATGCTACAAGAGCAGGGAAAAAAGACTACTTCTGTTTTTCGGTCAATGAGGAAAATTTTGACTAAGTTTTTTTTTTACTTTTTTTACATATACCCTTCTTACGTTACCAGTTCTTATCCAAATTCGTGGTATTGGTCCATTTGAGTTATCTACCTTAGATCATATTTTTTTCTTTTATTATGTTTGCAGTAACATGGATAAAGAAGGTAGCGAGCGGGCAGAGTGGTTAGCACGTCGGGCGAAATGCTGAGCGGTATTTCGTCTGTCTTTACGTTCTGAGTTCAAATTCCACCGAGGTTGACTTTGCCATTCATCCTTTCGGGATCGATAAATTAAGTACCAGTTGCGTACTGCGGTCGATGTGATCGACTTAATCCCTTTTTCTCTCCTTGTAACAGTAATTGAACGGGTCCCAATAACTTATCTAATCATACTATAATACTTGATGCTATTGGATTTATAAAATTGGATTGAAAACCTTGGAAATGTCATGTTAGCAATTTAACATTAGCACAGCACTTTATTGCTGTAAATGAAAAGAGAAATTTGTCTTTCTAAACAACGCCTCGAAGTTTTATGGAATATAAAAATCTCAATTGTGTACATTAAAAGAATCTCTGCTTCTAATCGTTTTAAATAATTTGTAGTCAAAATTCATAATTTTTTTCTGATGAAATGTAAATTATATTATATTGTAGATTATGTGAGATTGCAAAGAAAAAATACTTCCAACCATTTTATATATCTCTTTTTAATCACAGAGATAAATACTTTAGACTTTCGTTAGTCATTCACCATTTATTCATGTTTTGAGTTTTTTTTTTATTCTGTCTTACCAAGGTGCTAAATTACACTTTAAATTTACATTTGTAATAAATATAAAACATATTTTTATGTAATAAATGTAAAATTATTACATACACATACATACACGCATACATACATATATAAATTTAACGTATATATGAACATATATGCGTGTGCATGTGTGTATATATTTGTGTGTGCATATATATGCACATATGTATATGTATGTTTGCATACACACACACACACACACACACACATATATATATATATATATATATATATATATATACGCATAGAGAACTTTAAACTGCATCAAGTAATGGGGTTCTGATTCGGTATTTCCAGGGTTTTGAAGATTGTAGGACCACTTCTTAACCCCTATTGTTCCGAGGTCTTTGATCCAGGGTATTAGAACCTGTCAGGGTCCCACCTATGAGTTATCATATATTGATATTCCGAGTGCAGGGACACAGAAATACCTTTAACTCGTGTTAGGGTGCGCAGTAAAATCACTGCAAGTGAGGGACCCCAACCTGTTGTCACAGCATCCTTCTAGGATCTCCATACCAGCTCACCTGCATTCCTCTTATAGTCACTCTTTATCCCTTGGGCTTAGTTCTCATGAAGACTCTGGAGTTTAAGTTCAAACCATTTGACTACTACAGTTGAGGTCTAGAGATGCTCAACTGGTTTTCGTTGGACAACCTACAGGACGAAAAACAAAACCAGTCGATGGACTGATGAATTCGGTAGAGTTAAAGGACATTTCTCTTACAGCTGGGAGTGAAAGACCCCTAGTCCTAGTTTAGACATCTTTCTAGGAGAATATAATTCCGAAATAACACGCGTCTTATTGCAAAGCCAGAAATCTTGACCTTGTAGGTGAGACTCTTAGCGGTGTTGTGCAAGCTGTTATTGACTTTACATTTCAGCGCAGGCATTACTGACAGGCCTTGTTTTTAACATTTATGGTAAGATAATTTGTCAGTAACGGTTATACTCGTCTACGACTTGATAGCCACCATGTATGTAAGTATGTATGTAAGTATGTATGTATGTATGTATTGTGACAGTTGGGGGGAAAAAGAGAAGTGCCGCTGACGCCTTTTCAAAGCCTGAAAGCCTGATGGAAAGATGAGATGGAGAGAATACATTAGACCCAGATCAGAGACCGGACCCAAATATTGGCAACAGAGTGTACTCCACTAAAGACCAGTCAGGTGGGGATGTCGGTAAAATTCATTTTACCGATCAATAACATTTTATATCGACTGTCTATTTTTTTTTAATGTTTCAATGAAACACTTTAATTCCCACCGAAGTGATTGCTGAAGTTTGTAAAACACTTGATGTGTTGGTTGTCAATTTTCGTTCTTGTTACCTTTTTTTATTTATTCTTGATTGTAACATACCTGATAATTATTTTTAATGAAATCGATCTAAGCTTGTAATTTTATATATTCTTTTTTTTTTTTAATAGTTTTCTCTTAAACATCATTAATTCCGTAGGAAATTGTGTCAATTGAACGCTTCCTCCAGACATAACTGTCCAAGTGCTACGTTTTATTCTCTTCATTAAAACGTTTAATAGTGTTTATCAGCTACTGGAGTTTTCAAATGTTCATATTTCGTATTTGCAGCATGAGTACCAGATCTCATGTTTTCCGTCGAATCGGCGAAGACCGTCTGGTCGTCCTTAAGGATAACTGATGACAAAGTGCATTACAGAAGTCTTCAGACTTTTTCAGGAGGGACAAAACCTTAATCACCTTCAAAGTAGGATCCTCTGACTTCAACGCACAAGTTGTAGCATTCCTGCCACCTTGTGAAGGCCGTGGAATTCCTCCTAAGCGAAGGTAATCAAAACCCTTGTCACAGCCTCCTTCACCTTCAAAATGTCAATCCTTGTTGGTTCTCTTTTAGCTTGGGCAACAACCAAGTGACAGGGTACAAGGTCTGCACTGCAGGGTGGGGTGTGAGGGACAGTTTTGATGTCCATCTCTCACAAGTAGTTGATCACCAGGGTACTTGTCACTAAGCACCCTCGGAACAAACTTAGCACAAATTTTGCGCATGTTCATATCTTCATGAATAATTCTGTGTACAGTTGCCACACCAACTCTAAACTAAAATGTTTAATGTCTTCATAGACGCGTGACGGTCTTCTCCACCAGCTCCGATGTCCTGACGTTCCTCTCCCTCAGGATTCTCTCATCGTCTCTTACCTTCTCTCTAGCGAAAAAGTTAATCTATGTGTAGTCTGTAGTCTGGAGCATTTCATAAGCTTCTATCGCGTTTTACCCACTTTAACACAAAACTTTATTGCATAGCGGGTTTGCAAACGCCCTGAATGCATTCTGCAAACCAATCAGCTGTGACAAGCTGTGTATTTTTTTTTTTTGTAGGGTGTGTTCAAATTGTTGTTACAGCTGTCTCCTTCACTCTACAATAACAAAAGTTGGCAGATAAGCTTATAAGATCTATAGTAATGATGTACTAAAATTACCACAATCTACGAGAGTTATAACTACCTCTCCTAAAAAAGCCTCAAAACTTCTGAAACGCACTTCATAAGATTCTTGCCGTGTTTCTATTTTCAACATAATGATGATACCTATTGGGTCTTCCATTGTTGTGGACGATGACCAAAGACATCACACGAGAGAAGAAAATGGTACGTCTGGCTGTAGCCGATCAGTCCGATGCGGTCTTGAAATGTTCTGCTGATGGCCAGATTGGGCATCGGTGATCTGCTGGGACTGAGAGCGAGGAGTTGGCTCTGGCGTGGCACAGCTCACGTTTTCTGTGTGCCCTTGCAATCCTGTTCGATACGTAGGAGGTGGCACCTCTAATAGTGCAGCTTCGCCCGGTAGGGCGGTCTTGCACTTGCATTTTCCTGATGTTGGAGTTGATCTCAAAGCTCTTCAGTGAGGTTTTGAGTGAGTCCTTGAAGCGCTTTATCAGTCCACTTTGCGTGCATTTAACTTCTGTTAGTTCGCTCCTGGAGAGGCGTGTGTCAGGCAATCGAACAAGACGGCCTGCCCATCTGACTTGCCCTCTCCTCAGCAGTGTGTAGATGCTTGGCAGATCAGGTCGCGAGAGGACTTCCGTGTCTAGGACTTTGTCTTGCCAGATGATTTTCAATAGCTTTCTCACATGGAAGCGGTTTGGCTTTTTGACGTGGAATTCATAAACCATCCAAGTCTCGCAAGCGTACAGCAAAATAGGAAGTAGAACTTGGCGATGAGGACACCAATTGTAACGATGACACTGATGGTGACCATGATGATGATGATGAGTAAGGAGTAAGAGAAAGGAAGGAGGGAGAAAATGGGAAGAAGGTTGACGGTGAGGAGAGGGAGAAGATAACAGGAGGAGCCTGAGGAAATATTTAATCTTAACAAAAGCTTCTTTGTTAAAAAAAAACCCAGGATGTGTTTCAGAATATTTTTTCAGTCAGACAAATAACATCGTTTAATCCTTGGAACAAAAGTCTTTAATTTGGCTTCGAATTCAAGACGGGGACTTATACGTGGGGGCTTCGTTTACTACAAATAGCTTCCCTCGAATCACACATTAAATAACAAAAGAACGTATTAGATAACCAGTGCAATCTATCCCGAATCAAACCAGGATTGTCACGCTTGGATTGCTTTTGGTCATCTGTCTGTTCAGTCAGATTTGACTTGGTGAACGTCCATTGAGAAAGATAAGTGTATCTTTACTCAAATGTTTGTATAATACCGTTATTATACAATGTCAGCCAAGAGTTAATTCATTCCCCTTGCATGCCTCCAATTTGATTAAAGTTTCTGAGTTAATTCCCTTAATCTTTTGATACTGTTAAAGGTAAATAACATTTCTTCTAATTATGGGTGTAATTTCAATTGATAAAAAAAATTCTGTGGTTCAGTACGTTAAGTATATAAGCCCACGTTTAACTCTATATTCTTTATGCAGAAGGCAGCGCTGGAAAATTTTCCAGTGTCATTAATATAATAGACATTAGCTTTTGGCTATTTATGCTCGTGTTTATAAAAGTCTGTATGAACGTACGAGGGTGTGTGTGTGTGTGTGTGTGTGTGTGTGTGTGTGTGTGTGTGTGTGTGTGTGTGTGTGTGTGTGTGTGTGTGTGTGCAAGTATGTGCATGTGTGTACGTATGAGTGCACGAACACGTTTATGTTTTTGCATGTTATTCTCCAGTGATGAGGTGACATAGTGTAAAAAGTTATGCCATGCCCATATCAGCTGCAGGCGAAATAAATATTAAGTTAATAGTGTTGTGTAAATGTTACATCTGGCAATGTGTAGCTGTAATGTGTAGCTTGAAATGTTACCAATATTAGGCTGAATGCTAATTCAGGAGATCACTCTCTCTCTCTCTCTCTTTCTCTCTCTCTCTCTCTCTCTCTCTCTCTCTTTCTCTCTCTTTCTCTCTCTCTCTCTCTCTCTCTCTCTCTCTCTCAACAATTTAAAATTACTCAATCTACATTAGTGCATCTAGGACTACATTAATTTTTTCTTTTTTCTTTTTGTTTTTTTCTTTCAATGGGAATGTCAGGGCTAAAATGTTTTCGTCATAGGTTTACCCGGTCAACGTTGGCCTCGAACTAAACAACAGCATTGTCCTTAGGTTATCTACATCTGCTAAGGAAACTAGAGCTAAACACTCTTTTCATGATCACTCGAGTTCATAGGTAGATTTATCAATTTACATTTTACCTCGACAACTGATCAATACTTAACTAGATCTTTTCATATATGTTACTGTTTATTATATAGAAGAATATATTTCAGAGAAGTTTACTGCGTTAAATAGAAGCCACAAAACCGACTTAGCCTAGATAAAATATTTCACTCTTAATGGTTTACCGTGTGTACTGGAGGCCCTTGGTTGGTTTAATATCTGAATACTGAACTAAGAATATCTGCAATTTTTGGATAGAGGAACAATCGATTATATAAACTCCTATATACGACTGTTAGTTACTGTGATTGTGATTAATGGAATATTAAGAACACATATCTAGAAATTTAAGTAAAGCCGGAACTCATTTGCACTTAGACACAATGAAACAAATTACAATTATGTGAATTAGCTTTAAATACAACGCAGTGCTAATGACGGGATCGAACGTTAAACTCTCTGTCTTTAGCAGCAAGTAGCAGATTATAAACGTTGTCGTTTTCTTTCATTAGAAAACAATATTATTTGAGATATTACGATAAATCAATGCTGAACTGAAAAGTACAGGTAAATAAGAAACGACTGGAAGGCTGAAGATATGAAGATATAAAAGGGGAAGAGAGAACAGTAAGAGGAAATAATCTTACGAACAGAGAAAATTGTTAGGTAAATTATAGTTGTATGTTGGCGATAGAATAAAAAATCATATTGCCAACATGACAATTCTATTTGGTGGAAGATTAATATCATAGCTGTGGACTTGCATTGTGTGTCTTGAGCCCAAACTGTTTTCTAATTCCTAATGCTATCAGATTGAACGCGCTGAATAGTTAAGATAAACACACTTAAGACAAACAAAAGTCTTCTTAAACAAATACATAAAGGTAACTCTGTTTAGTTGTGATTGGATTTACTTTTGACTATCAGAGAAGGATCAATTGTTCTAAGAGAAAATATCAGTGCACGGTTTGTGTTTTATAAGAAACAGCATTATCTAAATCAATTGAAGCTCACGTTGTTTGGTTTGAGATTAAATAATCTTTTAGATTCTTACCCAACTTTTAAACACGCATTCTTTACCATTTCCATTTAATCCTTTATTTATTCTTTCTTCATTATGATTTTTTTAATATATATTTTGGCATAATATAAAGACACAATACATGTTATTTAAATGAATATTTATATATGACTAAATTGATTACTGAGGCTTGTCTCTGTGGTAACTGAACTAGTGTCACTGGGTATTCAGATAAAATGGCGGCTTTTTAGATAATATCACGAAAAGTTAGGCTTATCATTATTTTTAAAGTTCAGTTACAGATGATACAGTATTGCCGAATGCTTAGGAAATTCTCTTCGCAATCTTGAGATCCGGGTTTTGATTACGCTACTTGGCATCTTGGAAAGGTGACATTTTTCTATAGCTTATGGTTGATTCATACTTTTGGAATGAAATTGGGTAGATGGAATATGCATGTAAGCCTGGCGAAAGGACTGTACTTCTAATGCAAAAGTAGATCGTTTTCACACTGTTCAACGCTGATTACGCATAAGAAGTACTTAAAGAGTAAACGTGTCTGTAGAATATTCAGCCACTTACACATGAATCCAATGAGCCTCTTCGTTCAATTGATCGAACACTTCATCTCTCACGCTCGGAAATTCTGACAGAGAACCATTTATTCAGGTGTATGAATTATAAACATTATCTAGTTAGTGTTTGTGTATGTATATATACATGCGTTTGTGTGTGAGAGAGAAAGAGAAAGTTAATGCTCAACACGAATTGATGGATAAATATTATTTATTTGTGGCTTAACAAGAAAACCAATGATGATTTCATTGGCTGCCTTGTTCAATAGTTCAAGCGTACCACATGGAAATATTGGTGCTCGTGGGGACTAGTACCAACATTTCTATATGGTACACTTAAAATATTGTGAAGATCTTTTCACACGTAGTTTTTGTTTGTTTTAACAGTATCTTATCGATGAATAAGTATTGATTCCGTACCTTAGTAAAATGTAATATGCATGGCAGGGCTTTAGGAATCAGTTTATCACAGTTTACCTACTTGTTTTGCATCGCTTAGCCTTGACACTGGACTCCTTGATGAAGTCTGAAGGGCTTCATTGTGACAAACAGCAGGGCTACTTTTAGACTTGGTGGAGCACAACTTTCCCTAGATCTGATCACTGCCAATTTCTTCCTAATTAAGAGAGCAAGTGAGAAACAGATCTACAAAAATAAAGAGTTTGGAGAAAGAGAGGAATAGACTTCAATACAGGAATCTAGTTTGTCCACTCTGAAACGAAGGAAGGCAAAAATTGATGAGATTTTAACACAGCGCAGTGAACCGAAACGATTACTGAAGGATTTAACTTAACGCTCCAATGACTCAGCTTACTGACCACTTCCGGCTAATGTTATCGATCTCCAGATACTGAAGTTCAGAGTCCACTTTAATTAGGATGTGGATTCTGAATATGTGTGCGTCTGCGCGTGTCTGTACGTATGTGTGTATACACATACATACACATATATGTATATATTGATGCTTATACACCCGTCTATATACATCTATATATATATATATATATATATATATATATATATCGTCAGTGGATCATATATCCGAAAAAGAAGCCCACTCTAAACGTTAAAGCAGAGATATATTTACAGGAAGTTAATTATATGGCTGGTCATAGACTGACCAATGGTTTCGCATCCATAAAACACTTCGCCTTATAGACGATTCGTCTAACTCTAATGGGCGCGGACATTGGAGCCTGATGAGTCGTCCATAAGGCTAAGTCCTTCTCAACATATAGAGATCAAATTCTGTTCTAAATATTATAAATCAGCAAGTGAAATTAATTCTGAATATCTTAGTAATTAACTCTCCTCTTCTATGAAATACACAAACAGTTGACACTTGATTGGATTTTCTGTTGTTGTTTCTTTTCTTTTTTTTTTTTTTTCGACTAAGAGGCAAACTTAAATTCTTTGGGAAATTTTCTGTGAACATGAAACAGAATATTTTATGTAAAATTGATCGAAATTGACGCTGGTGACCTGCTTCAATCATTTCACTTAAACTCCTTATGTGTGTGTGTGTGTGTGTGTAATTATATGTCTGCGTGTGCACACCTATGTAATCTCATTATAATATAGACATTTAAAATACCTAACAATGAAATGTACTTGCTTGTAATGCGCACACACATACACATATATATACACACACATATATGTATATATATACACATGTATACATATATTTACATATATGTGTGTGTATGTATGTGCGTATGTTTATATATATAATATATGTACGTATACTTGCATATATATATATATATATATATATATATATATGCATCTATATGTGAGAGTGGTAGGGAGGGAGAGTGAAGGAGAGGGAGAAGATAATTGACTGACAGACTAGGTTGTTATGCACCGTACATAAGTATACACAGCTATGTGTAAATATTAGTTATACATAGGTAGATGTGTATATCAATTTTGTTTGTATTTTAAAACAACTCTGTATGTGAAAGAATATAGAGACAGGCCAAACAGACAGATAAACAAAAATATTGTAAGTGATCTAACATGAAATAATATTTAAACTGAGTCAGACAAGCAGACATCTTCAGAATTTATTTAAGAACTATGTTGTCTTTTTTTTTTTTCATGTTTTGCTCTTTTCGTTTTTGTTTAGTTTTGTAGTTCGTTTAATTTTTAATATTTTATTTATCATATAAAATAAACAATATCTGTTGAGCCATCACTGCAAATTTATTTAAATATGTTCACAATATTTAAAATCTTTTGTTTATAGTCTGGTGACAATATATTGTCGTTGATGTTGGTTTCTTTGACCCCGGTTCGGCCCTAATTGAGCAGACACCGCACCTTAGACATTTCAGGCATAACAATGTGTCTTTTTGCACACATGGTAATACGATAGCTAGAGTCATTCTCCTTGTGAAAGTTTTGAGGGAGATTTGGTAGAAATATCCGATAGAAAAGTGACCACGCAGAGACTCCGTAGCTAATATGGTTTAGATAATAATGAGTATTATTGGTTTCAAATTTTGGCACAAGGCCAGCAAGTTTGAGGATGGAAGTAAATCGATTACATCGACCCCAGTGCTCAACTGGTACTTATTTTATCGACTTCAGTGCTCAACTGATATTTATTTTATTTCATTGACCCCGAAAGTAGGAAAGGTAAAGTCTACCTTGGTGGAATTTGGTGGTGTATAATATTGAATCACTGAGCAAAGCGGCGAGCGGGCAGAATCGTTAGCACACCGGTCGAAATGCTTTGCGGCATTTCGTTCGTCTTTACGTTCCTGGTTCAAATTCCGCCGAGGTTGGCTTTGCCTTTCGTCTCTTTCGGGGTCGATAAAATAAGTAACAATCGAGGGCTGGAGTCGATGTAATCGACTTACCCCCACCGCCGGCCTCCGAACCTGCTAGCCTTGGATCAAAATTTTAAACCGACATTAAATTACTGAGCTGTAAAGTCATTGTTGAAGGTTTTGCTTCCATATAGAAGAAACCGTGACTGTATTTACTTCAGAATAATGAAGTTTCGGGTTCGATCCTATGTGTGGCATCTTGGACAAGTGTCTTTTAGTGTAGTTTCGAATTGATCTAATCTCTATGAATGGAATTTGGTTGACTAAAACTATATGGAAGCCCATCAGATGATCGATAATTGTTTTGTGATAGCTACTCTAATCCATTTTCTACTTTAACACCACACTTTGGGTGCTTTGAGTAGATCCCACATTGTTGCAAGGATTCGAACTTGGTATTCAGTCCGGGGATAAGTTGACATCGTAATGTGTCATTTTCTGCTACTGTAACCCATGGGTTCGAGGTCCACTGATCCTTCTCCATCCCAATTCCAGCACTAAGGTCAGAGGCCCTGATCTCTGCTCTGAATAAACCCAAAAAATACTCATATCTTCTTCTCACTCCCTATCTCCCACTCTTTCTCCATCCCTCCGTCTACCCCGTCTCTCCTTCTCTCTCTCTCTCTTCTCACATGATGAAACGAACCGAGTATTCCAGTATTTCAAACTTATATGAAACAGTTGTCAATATCACATTTGTCTATTCCTACGGGTATCGAAGACGCATGGCTTAGTGGTTATAATGTTACGATCAGAGGGATAGCGGTTTCAATTCCTGGATCGGCTGTGCGCTGTGTTCTGTTTCTGAAAAAAAAAACGCGAATGACCGTTTAGAGATTTCCTCGTCAGTATGGTTTAGATGCTAATGAGTAATATTGGCTTCAAATTTTTGAACAAGGCTAGTAAGTTCGAAGGAGGAAGTAAGTTGATTACATCGACCTCAGTGTTCAATTGGTATTTATTTTATCAACTGTGTTTTACTAGCACTTCATCTCACATTACTCTAATGATCTCTTCGACACCTGACGTGTGGTACACCGTGCACCTGTTCAGGCAACGTCGATTTGATCAACAAAGTGAATTAATGTACAGTATAAACGAATCATTCGTGCTGGTTGTTCAATACGAAATTGCAGAACCATCTTTCTCGGACTACGAAAGACTACTATCACTCATTCGCTCATTCTTACTACTGATAGCTACTTGTAAGAAACTGACATAACCATGGACTACGCCGACAATGCAGCTCTGGTAACAGGAAACGAACTATGGTCCATACTAGTAGTCAAATACCTTATCTAGTCCGTCACTGCAATTTTCCCTTTTTAGTGATCTGTAATACTTTCCAGCTTTTAAGTGGCTATTTAAAAGTATTCTACAGGGTGTCCACAAAGTCTGGGTACATGGGGATTACCACATATTTTAAGAAATTATTATTTCTTATATTTAATTGTTCATGTTATGATTTTATTTACTCCATGTACCCAGACCTTGTGAACACCCTGTAGTGTACAATTTTCAATAATTATTATATAATATTGGGATCTTTTTAACTAGACATAATGGCTTTAAATATTAAGGGTAGGGAAATAAAATGTGTCTCTGTTCAAAATACAGATCTGACTCAAAACACCGGATGCTTTCTTCCTGCTATACACCATTCGCTATCAAATAGTTTAATATCAAATAAATCAATGATGTAGCCATCACTCCCTAGCATGTGTGATCTGTTAGCATGAAGCATGCTTTCGTTAATTATTGTAGGTACCTATGTGATCACGAACAGACCCTCCTACCTTTGAATCAGCGGAACATCGAAGATGTGACAGCTAGAAGGAGAGCAAGCTGCACCAGTACTCGGCTGATACACATTTTCCGCTGAGAAGACTGGAGCAACAGGGAACGAAATGCCTTGCTCAAGGTCACAACATACCACGCGGTTCAGGAATCGAACTCACAGTATTATGATCGTGAAGAAACCTATGTGAAGAATTATTACAAGATGTAGACATCTTCTTTGTAGGAGTTGATCATCTAGTTGAAAATTATAGCAAGAAAGTCGTTAACTAGACTCTAAAATACATTTAAATTGATAGAGTGGGTTCTAGAATACTCTGTTAGCACTTACAGCAAGAAAGGAATCTGCTAAATATCCTCTTATGCCAGTCGAAGAGTAAGGAATGATAGCCATTAGTACAGTAAGTCTCAAACTGACAAATACCAAGCCCCACAAAAGATATTTAATGAATGTTTTGGCACCCAATTTTGTATTAATAAAATGACAAAATAAAGTTTTATAAATCTTTCTCCATATAATTCTATCTTCGCCTTGTTGGATAAGCTTAAAATATTGGAAACCATCTAAACTTTATAAACATGGCAGTTTCTCCGTAATTTGATGGAAACTGTATAGAAGACCGTCGGGTGGATTGCACTAGTACTTAAAGTACAATCTTGTCACACCTTGCTTTATGTTGACTCAGTTGGAGAATTACATTAAGAGTTACATGTACATGGAATACTCATCCATTAACACGTTAATTCACAAGCTTTTTATATTCTTTTCCAGTGGATCGAACAGCTGAATATTTACAGACGCACCCCACCACCCACTATAAAAACATTGTTAGTTGACAGAGCTGCAAAAAATATTTCATCAATGTTTTTTGGTTTTATTTCTTTTTAATATATTTTCGATTTCATAAACCATAAACGAAAAAGCTACTATTGAATATATGATGTTTTTTTTATTGAATTATTTCTTTACAGGTGTGAAGTATCTGAACGATTGTCCAAAACAGCCTAAAATACCTGTGTACCTGCTGGTCGGCGGTTGCTTCGGCACGCTAAAGATGGTGTATACAATATGGCGTCAAGTTCGACAGCGTCGTTTTGACAGTTTACCCGATCTCGTTGGTTTTGATCCCACTGAAGAAGCGATTTTCTCAACTCGTTCCTATCGCCTCATGGACACAATTCTCGTTCTTTTCCTCATTTGCTGGATCTTAACTGGAACTTACTGGGTTTTTCTCATCTGGAAACCAAACTTCGAGCAACTGCTACATGACCCCAACAATTGGTGTAACAAATCTGTGTACGGTCTGGCATTTTTCCAGATTATTGTTTCATACGCATGGATGGCACTAGCCTTATTGACTCTGATCGGATTGTTTATATCCTACTACTGCCGGAGATCGAAACCTGGCGAACAAAGAAGTCAAACTACAGACGTGAAGTGATGACTCTGATATTTATAATCACTGATCAAATATATAAAAAGCGAAGTCAAAAGGGGTATAATTTTGTGACAAAACAATAAATATTGTCTACGGATTTAAAGCTTTACGTAATGGATTCTAGGATCACCTTGAATGTTCATGTTTCAGCACGAAAATGAAATAAGGTATATTATTATTATTATTATTATTAGTCAAGACGAAGAGCGCGATTCGATTGTATATAGATAGATGGCTCTTGATTTTAGCACGAAAACGATCAAGTTTTTTCACTGATAAAACATATCGATTTTTCAATTTCTGATTCATGTTTGAATGGTTCGAAGTCCATTGGTCCAGGATTGGGTTCAACACTGGAGTCTAGCGAAACTAACAGGGCTGAGAAGGAATAAAATGCAAAAGCTGTAATTTACATTACGATTTTCCTTAGACACCCGGCTGCTTTGGTGATTTCCCGCGCTCTTCGTCTTCACTATTTACCTTCGTGAAGAGTTACGTCAATCTTTTTTAAAATATAAAAATCAAGTAGATTGATTTTATTATTATTATTATTATTATTATTATTATCTTTCAATTTTGTTCCCTTTCTTGCCGAGTGTCTTCCCAGCGCTTACGGCAAAGAAACTTACTATATACATTGGTATGCCATCAAAATAAACACACCAGATTGTTCATTTACAAAGGCATGAGATAAGAAAAAATGAAAAAAGAAAACAAAGAAAATAAGGAGGAAAAGGAAAGAAAATTCACAGCGACAGTGCTCTACTCAATACGTGTGACCAGTTACCAGTTAAGACAATTTTATGCACTTCCTGCATGGATGATAAGCCAGGGATCATCCTCAAATAATTTTCAGTTCCCTTTTTTATTATTCCATGCGCTCCTGCAATCACTGGTATTGTAAATGTCTTTCGATTTCAATCAACAAATCATTATATTTTCTGAGCTTATCAGATTCTTTTGCCGAGATATGATTACAATATATGTTCATGTCAATCAATAAACAAATTACAGTGTTTTGGTCTTTCACAACAATATCTGGTTTATTAACTTTGATGGTCCGGTCTGTATGTATTGGAAAGTTCCAAAGAATCGTAACAATTTCTTCTTCAGTTACAGCCTCAGAATGGTGCTTGTACTATTTGTCAGCAGATTTGATTTTAAAATGCAGACATATTATCCAGTGTAGATATTAGCCAACTCTGTCATGTCTAGAGTTATACTCTTCTGGTGATAAAATCTTACACCTAGAGATTAGGTGGTCCACTGTCTCAATCTCATCGTTGCAGTATCAGCACTTTGGGTCTACTCCATTTTTCATCACATTGGCTTCGTAATTCCAGGTCAGTAAGTTCTGACATTGAGCAGCTGAATTAAGCCTTCGTTCTCTACCTTTAGTCCTTAGTTCCGTGGCCACTGAAGAGTGTGTTTCTGGTCTACATCAGCTTGTTTGCCACGGGCCACATATTTGCCTTGCAGAGGTCTTTGTTCCCACCTATCAGCCAATTGTTAAACGCCTTTTGCTTTGCCATTGATTTCACCTTCTTTGCAACAACAGTTGTCACACTTCCATCATGCTGTTTAATCTGGATATTGTGCATGAACTCACTAGTAAATCTTTTGCTCTCCTTCGTGACAGAATGAAGCTTCTTACGTTTCTTGTGGTTTTTAACATCCAGATGTTTCAAGATATTTGACCACTCCAGTTGCGGCGATTTTGTAAGAGGTTTCAAATTGGATCGAGTCTCACCCTCCTTGGGCTCTGAAAAAGTAAAGACGATCTGCATATGCCTTTGAATGGTGCATCTTATTGCAAGCCAGCAGCTTACGGATTTTCCAGTCAATCTTCCTTATTTCGATCATATTCCAGTTCAACACATTGAAACTGTAAATAAAAACTGGAGCTGCGAAGGAATCTATGGCTAACACCTTTTGACGTGCATTTAACTCTGATTTTGGGACTCCTCG
Source organism: Octopus bimaculoides (assembly GCF_046866305.1). Lineage (NCBI taxonomy): Eukaryota > Metazoa > Mollusca > Cephalopoda > Octopoda > Octopodidae > Octopus > Octopus bimaculoides. Next base: position 119,753,607 of record NC_142933.1, on the reverse strand, counting down.
AACTCTCCTGTAGCATTCCTCCCGGATCTTCTCTTTCATGCTTGTATGCTGAATGCCAGAGCTCTCATTTATTCCAATGTATTAGTAAATTTGTTCCTGCTCAAGTTGTTTCATAAATGTGTCAACATCTAACACCACTGAATGTGAAGTCTTCAATTTCCCTTTCTGGAAAGTGGCCTTGGCATTTTTATCAAGACCAAATTCCATCCCGATGTCATCACTGAATGCTTTCACAGTACAAAATAGACTTTCAAGCTCATTATCGTCTTTGCCATAGAGTTTTAAGTCATCCATGTAAAATAGATGACTTATTTTCTTGTCTTGTTATTATTATATAATTGTTCAATGTTTGGTAGTTTGAGGCAAATTTCTACTGCATCACCTGCCACACCTCCGTGTTGCCGGGGTGTGTGCAGCATTGTGTGTTCTTTTCTGTTGTTGGGAGAACACAAACACTTCCCGGTATTGTATTGCGTTAATTATTTTTTTTTTGTTGAGGTGTGGTGCAATCTTTTGTTGTATTATTGCTTCTATTGTGTGTTGAGTGTGTAATGCGTTGGTTAAAATAGCTTGCTGGTGAAAGTTTATTTCAATGGATATATCATTATTATTATTATTAGCTTAGACGCTTTTATGTAACTCAAATTTATTGTATCGTCATGTACCATCCTCGATCTTTTTGTAAATCCTTAGTAGTTAATAAATGAAACACTATATTATTATTATCATTATTATTATTCAATAGCCTTATCTTTATTGCAAGTTTTCTTTGCTCAACCGAGCGCAGCTTTGTGTGCCCTGAGAATGTGCTGTAGTCTGTTTTGGTGCTGTCATTTTTACTGTATTGAGTGTTGTACATAATATATGAGTTGCTAGCTGCGCTATTTTTCTGTGTTACATATATTCATAAGTCCTGGAGTTTGTGTTATGCATTTGTCTGCATATTTTTTTTTACCATACCTAACGCACCTATTATTATAAAGATGTCTTCCACCTCCAGGTTTCACATTCGAGTTATCTCAATTTCCACATCTTTGTTTCTCTATTCCGTTATTATTATTATTATCATCATCATCATCATCATCATCATCATTATTAAGGCGATGAGCTGGCAGAAGCGTCAGCACGCCGGGTAAAATGCTTAGCAGCATTTCGTCCGTTCTTGCGCTCTGAGTTCAAATTCCGCCGAGGTTAACTCCGCCTTTCATTCTTTTTGGGTCGATAAATTAAGTACCAGTCAACTGCTGAGGTCGATGTGATCGATTTATCCTCCCCACAAATTTCAGGCCTTTTGCCTATAGTAAAAAAGATTATTATTATTATTATTATTATTGTTGTTGTTCAGTAGTCTTATTTTTATTACGTGTTTTCATTGCACTAGCGAGCGCAGCTCTGTGAGCCTTGGGTATGTGCTGTGGTGCTCTTATTTTCACTGAGTTGAAAGTCCTTTACTAAGGATGTGTTCGGTTCGTAGTTAGTGCTATTTTCTGTATGTTTTTTTCTTCTGACAACTATATCTGGTCTATTTGCCTTAATTTCTCTATCTGTGTGTATTGGCATATCCCAAAGTATGGTTGCTTTCTCGTTTTCTGTGACCTTTTCTGGCGTGTGTTTATACCATCTTTTTTCCGTTGTTATTCCATAGTGTTGGCATAGCTTCCAGTGTATGTAGGTCCCAGCTCTGTCGTGTCTGTGAATATATTCCTTTTAAGCCAGCACTGTCATGATTGTTCTTATTTTCCTGTCTATTTTGGTTAGTTCATTTTGTGTCCAGTTAAGGATAGTGTAGCTGTAACTTATAACTGGGACGGCTAAAGTGTTAATACCTATTATCCTGTTTTTAGCATTGAGCTCTGTTTTCAGTTTTGATCTAACTCGTCTACAGTATTCTTTCTTTATTTTCTCTTTCATTTGTGCGTGTTGTATCCTATCTAGTTCATTGATTCCTAAATATTTGGGTGTCTGGCTTTGGTCTAATTCTCTTATTTCATTGGCTTTATTTAGTGTGATGTTGCTACTCTTAATTAGTTTTCCTCTTTTTAGGGTTGCTTTGGCACATGTTTCTAATCCGAATTTCATATTTGTTTCCTTGGTAAATCCATGTACTGTCTGTAGTCGTGTTTCCAGCTGTTTATCATTTGTAGCGTATAGTTTTAGGTCATCCATATATAAGAGGTGGCTGATTGTTTTGCCGTAACATTTGTATCCGCATCCAGATCTGCTTAGCATGCGAGATAATTATGCTTATAATGTCCTTGTGACAAATAAAATAATTTTTTTGTTTGTTTGTTATTGTTGACGTTTACGGCTTGCGCTCAAATCCCATTGAGGGAGACTTTACCATTCATCATTCTGGGGCCGATAAGATAAAGAACCTCGAATATTATTGACGTTCACTTCGTCCAGAATTTGTGACCCGATCATTGTGTTTGAAATCTTTATCATTATTGACGAGGTTTTCAATTAATCAAACAGGGTTCATAGCCTAATTAACTAAATCATCTAATTAATTTCAGCAGTAAATATAACTGTTAGATCAAAAGCTATACAAAAAATGAATCCGTAATTTCTCTTTCTCTTTCTCTCTCTTTCTCTCTCTTTCTTTCTCTCCCTCTCTCTTTCTTTCTCCCTCTCCCTCTTATTCTCTCACACTCTTTCTCACACACTCTCACTCACTCACACTCTTTCACACTATCACTCACACTCTCTTACTCTCTCTCACTCTTACTCTCTCTCACAAACACACCCTCACTCACACTCTCTCTCTCTCTCACAAACACACCCTCACTCACACTCACACTCACTCTCTCTCTCTCTCTCTCTCTCTCATTACTGACGAAGTTAAATATTAAAGGCTGATATAGACTCAAAACCTCACTTTCGGGCCGAGGAATGGAGTTGATAACCTCGACCCAACAGCTGACTGCTACTCTATTTTATCGACTTCGGAAGAAGCATAAAAGGCATAGTTTACCTTGCTGGGACTCAAAAAGTAAAGATCCATAACTAAATTCTGCAAGAGATTTTTCCTGCTGCTTTAACGATTCTGCGATTCTGCGATTCTAACAAATATCATTCACAGTTAGAATCTTTTCTCAGCTGAAGATATCTTCGAAAGATATCGATCAAGTGAATTGGGCTCATTTAAACGCCGTTAAAAACAAAATTTGCATATTTCTTTGATACACCTTATATTTCTGAGTTAATATCGGCCTTTTGAGACGTAAACCAGATACCAGGCAGTTCTTTGAACTTAGGTCTATATTTCTTTTTTTTTTTTTTCAAAAATTATTCAAATGATGTTTTAAATTTAATCTTTAAGTAAAACTTAAGTGAATCTTAAGAGAATTTCTAATTCAACACTGATCAATAACTAAATTATTTATAGTATTATGCTTTAATCAGTTCGTTTAGCCTAAAGCCCTGCACGTCTCTAACTGAAAATTCTATCGAAATCGACTTCAACTTTCATCAATCCGAAGTCGATAACATAAGAATCAGTGTTGTGTTGGGATTGATCCAATCGATTCATTTTGAATTTAAATCGTGACAAAAATTAAAATACCAGTTGGATAATGAGGTGACATAAGCCATTATACACTTTCAAGAAATTTGTGACCAGTGGCTGTTTTAGAAATAAAAACCTCCGATTCGTGGCTGTATACCAACACGCAAAATAATTTTTATAAACATATATTTATCTGGTTATTCATGCTAGTGCTAACTACAATTGACTCATCCGATATTCAGCTTTTGTCAGCCTTACGCTATAATATATATGCATATGATTTCTACTATAGGCACAAGACCTGAAATTTTGGGGGAAGGAGCCAGTCGATTAGATCGACCCTAGTACGCAACTGCTACTTAATTTATCGACCCCTAAAAGGATGAAAGGCAAATTTGACCTCGACAGATTTCGAACTCAGAACGGAACGACGGGCGAAATACGGCAAAGCATTTCGTCCAGCGTGCTAACGATTCTGCCAGCTCGCCGCCTTAATCTAGGTATCGAAATCGAGGTTGATTATCCATCGACCTCAATGTCCTACCACCCATAACCAAGTGGAACTTCCGATGCGTGACAGCTTTCGATTGACGGAGTCGTTAGAGCGTTGGGATCTTGTTCAAAACGGGGGCACCAGTATTTTCTTAACGAAACACTTTGAAACTCGGGACACTGGTAGAATGTGTCATATAAAACATCTTTTTCTCGTAGTCTTCTTAACAAAAAAACGTACATCGCAAGTTATTAAATGTTAAAGTTGTCGTATTTCTGTAATTTCAACCAATGACTGACGTCCATTCAGCCGTGAAAATTAAGTGCTGACTACGTAAACAAACGATTCGCGGCGGTGATAAAATTATTATTTCCTTGTCAAAAAATGGCTGAAGCATATTGGCAGTAGCTAATAAACCTTTCTATTATAGGCACAAGACATGGTTTTTGAGGGAAGGAGCAAGTCAATTAGGGTTAGGGTTAGGGAAAACGAACACACGTGTGTTGCCTTTGCAAAATGTCAGAAGTAATGGAGATTAAATACGCATTACACCGCTTAGGAGTAACTGTAAACAGCTGAATACTTGTCAGTGATTGGTTGAAATAAATCCGAATACAAAAATTTTTTTCTGTTCTATAACACAAAATAGATAAGTATACGAAGTTTGAAAGTCTTTCGGTACCAAAAGCACTACATAAAACATTAATGAAAACTGGTGCCCCCGTTTTGAACAAGATCCGAGCGCTGGAGTGTTCCGGCGCACTGAGTTCAAACCCCGCCAACTTCCACTAGCATTTTTTTTTTTTTGCTCGGGTGGGAGTCAATAAAGTACCAGCCGAGTGCTAGTGCAGTCCCAGGTATTACTTATTACATGTATTTAATACTAATTAATGTTTAATTAACAGCTGCGACGACTGTTTCGAAATAGTCTATTTCTAACATGTTTTTATTTATTGCTTTTTTTTCCCTTTCTCTTTCAGACGACTTCTCACTGTGGGTTCCAATTTCCCTTTGTTTCTGACAGTTGCTACCTTCCGACCCCCTGTGTTATACCAATGCTGTTCTGTATAAGCAGCACTGTACAAGTCATCCTCCATGGAACCAATGTTCAGTTATATTTTAATATATACCTTCTACATCAGCGATTCTCAACTCTCCCGCTGTCATTTACCCCCTCGGCTTCATGTATTTCCCCATTTATCCCCCCACTTTATTCCCAGGCATTAAAATATGCATAACCGATATTACAAGCACAGAAAACAAAAAAAAAAGGAAAATGAAATAATTGCATTATTAAGATTTTCTGCATTACAAAATTAATGATATCCATGCATTATATATTTACTCACCGTTAAGTAAATCTTTTATTCCACCAGGGGATGAATATATTTTCTGTTGAGAATCACTGCTCTTACCCTTCCAAAATAACATTTACATTTCATACCTCGAAAAAAAAAAAAAAAATGGAATATTTTTCTTGTTTGAAATAAAAAAAAGAAAGAAATCCCATCTTAACATTCCTTTATATTTCAAGAATCGATCGCCGATATATTTTTGATTAATTGTATACCCAGTTCTATATAACTGTGTCATATATTTGATGTATTGAAGCAGAAATATATTATTGCCTTTTATACAATTCCTTCTTTTGTTTTATTTCGTTGCATTGCGTTGTATCGAAATGTTTTCGTAGAATGTTTCATGGAAAGCTTTTGAGTGACGTATTTAACGAGATAAGCAGCTAATTAACTTATCACTCAGACATAATAATTGTTCAAAATCAGCATTCATTACAATCAACTGCAATTATTTCCGTCATTTACCGAGTGGGATATTACAGGCAGGTTGGAAGATGGGGTAATAATGTTACGTTTTATGAAACTTGTTTCCTAAATTTATAGCGAATTAGATCGGGCTCAGGAGTGGCTGTGTGGTTAAGAAGTTTGCTTTGCAGCTACGTCGTTGCAGTTTCAATCCAACTGCAGGCCACTTTGAATCTCTTCTACTGTAGCCTGACTTTATCAAAGCCTTGTGGGTGGAATTTGATAGACACTGCGAAAACCTATCGTATGCGTGTACGTGAGTATATGCGTGTGTGTGTGTGTGGAGCGTATGAGTGAACAGCTTCCCGAAAAGTACGGTGTTTTTGAGATACGAGTTAGACTCACTTGTCGCTATTGGACTCAGAACGTAAAGACAGATGAAATGCCGCTAAGCATTTTGCCCGGTGTGCTAGCGATTCTGCTAGCTCACTGCCGCATCAGCAATAAAAATATATTAAAATAAAAAATGTAAAGTTTTAACTTGGGAGATCGTACTTAGAAAATATCGAAGAAATTGAATCCTTTTATGTGGAGTGGAGACGGAATTGTTTCAAATTGCAACGATTTCAACAAAGATCTACAATCTGTAGATGATACAATGATCCTTAAAGTATGTCTTGGCCTTCAAATGAATTGACCGGTGAATGTTGCAGGCGTGGTTGAGGTTGTAAAATGTTTGCTTCCCAACTACATAGTTCCAGGTTCAATCCCAATGTGTGGTGCCTGGAACAAGTATCTTCTGCTCCAGCCTTGGCCGACCAAAGCCTTGTGAATGGATTTTCTAAACGAAAGAAGCTCGTCGTGTGTGAGTATGTTTGTCCTCATCACCGTTTGATAACCGGTGTTGCTGTGTTTAACGACACTGTAACTTAGCGGTTCGGCTAAGAAACCGATAGAATAAGTACCAAGCTTAAAAATAAAAAAAGTACTGCGGTCGACTCGTTCGATTAAAAATTCTTCAAGGTGGTGCCCCAGCATGGCCGCAGTCTAATGACTGAAACAAGCAAAATATATATACCTGTTAATCCCTGTTAATTGGCAACGCTTAGTAAATCTCCCTATTCCTCACATCTTTTTTATACAAACAAGCTTTAAATCTCCTGTGGACCAGCGATGTTAGAACGCTTTGGTCCAGGCGTGTGTCACTTGCATGTCTTCGTATGTTTTAGTTCTAAGTAAACGTTTGTAGAAAAGCTCCTTAAGAAGATGTTGCAGGGAGATTTCTTTTTCAATGAAAATTGCATGACATCTAAAAGCCCGCAGCATGTTCTAGGCTTAGTTTTTCATCACTGATATATTGACATTTCTCAGCTAAGATTGGAGATAATCATTCCGTTTTGAGTGAAATATATGATAAAAGGGTGATAACGATCAAAATGATTTCAGAGAATATATCCGATACACTTGTGGTTAAAATATGAGAGTACCACTTGGTCAGTGCTTCATGCAAAACAGCTAATCAATATTAATGGGCGGTTATTGGCAAGATCAGTAGAGCGCCAACCAAACTGCTTTGGGTACAGTACTCGTGCGTGGCACCTTGGGAAAGTCTCTTCTGCTATAGCCTCGGGCCGACTAAAGCCTTGTGAGTGGATTTGGTTGAGAGAAACTGAAAGAAGCCCGGGAGTGGCTGTGTGGTTGCTTACCAACCACAAGGTTCCGGGTTCAGTCCCACTGCGTGGCACCTTGGGCAAGTGTCTTCTACAATAGCCTCGGGCCGACCAAAGCCTTGTGAGTGGATTTGGTAGACAGAAACTGAAAGAAGCCCGTTGTGTATACATGTGTGTGTGTGTGTGTGTGTGTCAGCATTGCTTGACAACCGAAGCTGGTGTGTTTACGTCTCCATAACTTAGCGGTTCGGCAAAGAAGACCGATAGAATAAGTACTAAGCTTACGAAGAATAAGCCCAGGAGTCTGTTTCTTATTACCCATGCGGGATAACACAGAGGGGACAATGCAATATGATTGGGGGTCACATACAATAGAATGATATAATGAAATTTTTCATGTACAATGAAATCGAATGAATTGCAACACAATAAATCTCAAACCACAAACAATAAATCACACGATGAGGTGTTCAAAACAGGTATGCTCCGACCCCACGAGCCCTGTCTTTAGCACCGACTTACTGGTAGTCACTCAATCGCGCTCACGCAGGGCCTTTCGCCCCCAACATTCGCGCTACACGCGTCCATCGTTTTTTAAATTCACTCTCTGACAAACACCTCTTTTCCAGCCCCACCTTCCTTTTCAAGTGAAAAGGGAACATTTTCACGAGGGCGAGGACGGAGACGCAGGTGTTTGTCACGATACCTTTCATTCTCGACTTCCAAATCACCTCTCTCGCAATTGCTACTACTACGAGAAAACAATTCTTACCTTCTTTCGTCAAGAAATCCGGCGGGTTAATCTTTACAATTGACTCAGACGACAGCTGTGCTCTTCTTCCATCAGACAACAGTTGTTCCGCATAAACCCACACTTCTGAAATACCCGGACACTGAACAATAGCGTGCAGGACGGTTTCCAGCCCTGCCCGCATCTTGGACAGGCCGTCGGCCCAGGGTGGCCATGTCTATTGAGTTTATCCCGAACGGGTAAGGCTCCTCGGTAACACTGCCAGGCCAACGACTTTTGGAAGTTATCCAGTGTCTTCGGCCCGAACGTTCTTCGGAACAGGCTGTCCAACTGGTTATCATCGAGACCCAGGGCCGTTCCCAGGGCATCGTCATTTTCAGCCTCTACCATAAGCACACACGGTCATAGATCCCTGAAATTGTCTTGGCGCAAACAAAAGAAAAGGTGTTGTTACTGGATTGACTCTTTCGAAGAATATATCGTAGAAAAACATGATTACACGCATTGCATGCATGAATGATTCCAAATACCTAGGTACATGTGTACTTATATTTTTTCCAATGTTTCGTGAAACCGATCAAAATAAACATTACAATTCTAATCAAGAAGCGATAACAACAAACACAAAGGTACATGCTTACATATATATACACATACAGAAATTCATACATCCATACATACATGCATATACATACGCATATACCTACATGCACGTGTATATCCATTCATTCAGACAGACAGACAGACAGAGAGTTTATATGATACAGATGATCACGATATCTTGGATAACAAATCTGCAAGAACTTTTGCACATGAAAAATGATGAAAAGAAGAAACGTTTTTTTTTCCCCTTAAGAAAAGAAACATCATTCCTTTCTAACCTCGCCACTGAGCAGGTGACTTGTTAGAATAAACTCTAAAATTCCAAACATAGAAGAGGAAATATGCACACATGCAGATACACACAAACATGCATACATACATATATGTATGCTGCATACATTCTTGCACGCATACATTCATACAACCACGCGTACATAGCCTCAATGTGGTCGTTCAACTTGCAAGAAATATTAGCCAAACAGCCCACATATTCCACCAAAACGTCTTAAGAAAAGAAAGGACATATTAGAGAATGTTGGAAAATAAAATAAAGCATTTAGAATATTTTTGATTTAATACTTTTATCCCATGTATATATATCATCCTGATAGCAAACTGAGGTTAACGGAAACATCACCGGCACCAGCAAACATTCGGTTTTCAGGAATAAAATGAATTTTTTCAAAAAAATTAAAACATTGGTGCAGGCGTGGTTGTGTGCTTGCTTTCCAACCACATGGCCCCAGGTTCAGTCCCACTGCGTGGCACCTTCGGCAAGTGCTTCTACTATAGCCTCGGGCCGACCAAAGCCTTTTGAGTGGATTTTGTAGACGGAAACTGAAAGAAGCACGTCGTATGTATATGCGTGTGAGGAGGTGTCCTTGTGAGTGTGTTTGTCCCCTACAACCGCTTAACAACTGGCGTTGGTTTGTTTACGTCCCCGCAACTTAGCGTTTCGGCAAGAGAAAACCGATAGAATAAATACCAAGCTTTAAAAGTAAGTACTGGTGTCGATTCATTTGACTGAAAATACCTCAAGTGGTGCCCCAGCATGGCCAAAGTCAAATGACTGAAAGAAATAAAAGTTAATTAAAAGAGAAAAGGTAACAATAGATAATTACATGGGGAAATTACTCTTTATAAAATTAACAAAAACGGTGGCAGAGGACCCGTTTTCTATTTCACACCCAGCTTCAAATTAGGAGATGCAACTGGACCTGAAGGGCAGGTTCGTCTTTCCAGAGGAAATAGTGGTAACATCACTCCGACCTGACATACACTTGCCCTCCAGGAACACAAAAGACGATCATAGAGGTCACATTTACAGTGTCTTGGGAGGACAGACTCGATATTCCTCACCATCTAAAAAAAAACAAAACAAATATCTGGACTTGATCGACGAGGCTCTTTTCTAGAGATTGCATGTGACCTCATTGCTACTCGAAGTCGACTTTCCAACTAGATCGGAGTGCTATTTCCTCCAGAGAGATTGTCCTGGAACCCAAACAACTGAAGACGGCTACCAAGAAGATAGGCACGGCACCTGAAACCAGTTAAAGGTGGTTATGATTGATAAGAGACCGCAAGTGGAATCCTTCCGCTGGCAAAGACTAATTCAGTCATTGTTCCCCAATCAGGCGAAACGTATAAGCTGAGGGGCTAAACTCTTGTGATACTGAAATACCTGATGATTATACGGAAGGGTTTCCAACATTGCTTTGGATTTAGAAGAGTTTAGAAAACCTGAATTTCTGCCTTGTTTTGTTCTTGCTTTTCTGTTTTGGGTTTTGTTTTGTTTTTGTTATTTCCAGGTTCAGTCAGTCTCAATGCGTGGAATTGTGAGCAAATGTCTTCTACCATGGCCTCGGACCGACCAAAGCCTTGTGAGTGGATTTGGTAAACGGAAACTGAAAGACGCCCGTCGCATATATATATATATATATATATATATATATGTATGTATGTATGTTTGGCCTTCTTCCTAAATGAGAAACTTATAAAGTGGCTGAAGAAAGGGAGTAGGTGGAGGAGGATGAAGAGGGAAAGATTGTAAAATAAACACATCAACAAGTCAAAAGACTCAATCAAACGTAAACTAAACAATGTTCCAAATCAGCGCTTAAACGTTTTTCATTCATGACCCCATTTTTCATCACGAGATTTTCCGCGACTCCACGTATTAATTATGAAATAAAACATACAAATAAATACATAAATCTTTTTTTTTTTTTTTTTTTTTTGCTGAACAATATACATATAGAAAATAAAGTAGTTATATTATTTGTCAAAATGAAAGTAGTTTTAGGACTTGTGCGTTTGTGAAATAACATATAAACTGAAATTCAAGTGTTTGAATTTAATATTAGCGACCCCAGCATTTCGCTTGGCGACCCCAAATGGGGTCAGAGAGCAAAACCAAACCTATTGCTTATTCTTAAACTTTGGGCTGAACAAGGAATTGAAAATACATAATTAACCCATTCTATTGGTGAAATGGTTTGCAGCGTGCGCCAAAGTCTTCTCATTGCAGAGTGAATTTAATACAAAATCCAAGAATCGGCGCGGGGTGTGTGCGTGTGTGTACGCACGTTGTGTGTGAGTGTGTGCTTCTGAATGAATGACTACACACACAAGCACACGCACATATACACATGTGTGTGTGTGTGTGTGTGTGTGCGCGCGCTTACAAAGTTCTGAAGGATTCAAATGAAAAAGAAATGAATTTGAAAGCTTTTCTATAAATAAATATCAAATATTCTGTTTCTAAAGTATGGAGTTCTGCATTTACTTTATCGCTCTCCTAAGCACATACATGTGTGAGAGAGAGAGAGAGAGAGAGAGAGAGAGAGAGAGAGAAAGAGAGAGAGTGAATATATGTATGTGCATGCGTATATATGAGTATATGCATGTCTGCCTGTGTGAGTGTACGTATGCGTGTGACTGAGCAGTGTGTATATATATATATATATATATGTGGGGGGGGGGCCTGACTCAGTGTGTGTAAGTGTGGGGGGGGGGGCTGACTCAGTGTGTGTAAGTGTGGGGGGGGGTGTACCTATATACTTATGTGCAGGCCTGTGTAGTTTCTACGTCTGTCTTTATTACATCAATAGCCTGATCCATACCCAGTAAATTCAAAATTCGTTACTCTACAAGGTGATTCAAACAGAATAGAGGTGAATGTAAGTACACATAAATAGCAAAAAATTTCCTTCATAATAATAAGTTCTTTTATAGCAATATAATAATATTATTTTGACATTTAGACACTCAAGATGATTCGTTTATTTTTAATTCAAGTTTTATGCTTAGTTTGTTCATAATGAAATGTGTTTGTCTGTCAAGGACAGGTATATATACATGCATACATACACATATGTTTGTGCATGACTTGAAGTTTGTCTGCATATGTACGTATGTGACATTTAGATCGATAGACAGATAGATAGATAGATAGATAGATAGATAGATAGATAGATAGATAGATTACTATATGCATATATACACACATACGTATAAGTGTGTATGTGTGTGTGTGTGTGTGTGGTGTATGTGTGGCTTCCATAAATAGAGTGTTATAATTAAAGTCTAGCAGTTTATAAATTATTCTGTTAAAACGTGGTGTCTTTGTTTCAGACGAGTTCCGGTTCACTTCCTATTTGGCATTTGTTCTTTCAAAAGCTAAATGTCATCACACTTCTGATTCGTTACTTTCGCTTCAGCTAGATACATATTTGAATGTGTTGAATATTATTGACTAATGAGGGAACCTCTACCTCTACGTGGTCTCTCCTCTACTTGAAATAACAGCCATATTCAGGGCTGGCGCCAATCTATTCAGCACTACCCAAGTCCTACAATGAGAATCCTCTTCGTTTATTTTTTTTTTTTTTTTCCAAACGTCTTCAAGCCATCACACTCCTTATGGCAGCTGGTATATTTAGTTGCAAAAATTATCATTAATTTGCGAACAAGGAAGCTTATTTTTATAACACTGAGTAAATGTTACTGTTGCCACAAGTTCAATACTTGTTGCAGGGTGAGACTAAGGGCTATGACAACAGAGAACAATCTCCTGGTAGGGTTCCCTGTGATGGAATAGGTTAAAGGATAGACGCGAGACTAATAAAGACCACCCCTTCCCCAAGGTAAAAATATGTTTGCATTGGGCCAACACTGCTACTTAGAAAAAAAGCAGTTTATGACAATATAAAACCGACAAGGTCTGTTCGACGAAGGCCTTTCTTCGGGGAAATATATAAACCCATAAAGGGGGTGGAAGAGAGGACCTCCTAAAAATAACTGCAGATAGGATACTAAAACAAAGCTGAAAAACGGGGATTCAACTGGAGAGAAGCAAAGAAGACAGCCCCGATTCGGTAACGGTGAAGAAAAATCGTCGATGGTTTATACATCGTAGGTAGCGAAGGGCTTAAATCAAATTAAAATCAAACGTTACTGAGCAAGATTAGAAATGTTTCATGCCAAATGATAGAGAGGTCATAATACCACACGAGCCACCGAAACACCACTAGTCCTGTTCTCCGTCATTTTTTTGTTGGAGATGTGACCTCCTTTTCTCTTATTACGATTAGGTTTTCTTATTTTTAATTACATTAAGAAATTGTAAGTTATTTGCGCCTCCGATTTTAGGTGATCGGCTAGGTTACCTCGAGAGTAGCGCCGACTCAGATCAACTCTTCCTCATATCGCACCGAGCCTTCTTGAACAGAACTTATTCGATAGCGAAACACCGAATTTACACTGTCTGAATAAAAGACGATGGTCAATAATGGAATCCTTAGAGTCTGCTTAGTCAGAGATGCTAAAACATATCCATTGCATTTAAATATAAGTAAATTTAAACGTAAGCAACTGGACAGCAATGTATGTTAAATTCTATGATACTTTTACTATATCATATCGCTATATTTTGTATGATATTGTTCTACTTGTTACAAGGTATGTCCGATTGTAACAGTTGTCTATGGAGTGAAATCGAAGACATAATCGAACTTTTTTTTAACACAATGAAAGAATGTTAAGAAGATTTATCATTTACGCACCAAAATAGAAATGTGAACATTTATAAAATGTGGAACTTCCATGATGCCACTAACATGTTATGTTGTGTTGTAATATATTAAAATGAGGGCGCATGGCCTAGCGTTTAGGGTGTTGCGCTTACGAGCGCGAGACCGTAGTTTCAATTTCTTGACCGGTTGTTGCGTTGCGTTCTCCCGTTGCTTTGCGATCACTTCGACTCCTGGCGTATCATACACCGTGCCCTTGTTCAGACAACGTCGATTTGATGGGAGGAGTGAGCTAATGTGCAGCACGAACATTTGATCATTATAAGCAAAAGAAGCTGAACACATACGTCATCTTCGATGGGAGAGTGCAGACCATTATATCATAGCATAGCAGATCATATATCCTATCGTACCATATCATATTACATTGTATTAAATAAGGGCGACGGGAGGCAGGAAAATGTTTTGCTCCATTTCTCTGGATCTTTAAGCTCTGAGTTTAAATACACCACCACCACTTCCTATATTGGAAACAATAACATTCAGTAAATTGACCACGATCGGTTTCGACTATCAGTATTCTATTGTTCGATGAACTGAACAACTTACTTCTTGATTTAACAGGTAAATGGTTGAGTATTCCACATACATTAATACCCTTAACGTAATAAATAAGCATAGATCTTAAAATTACAAGTACAATCCCTCCACACAGTTCAGTCTGCTCAATTTCATTCAAAAGGGTTGTGTTGGGCCAAGACTATGGTTAAAGACCCTTACACGAGATGCTACCCAATCACCCCGTGATAGTGAAACGAACTTCTTTATCAAATGTATTGTATATATCCTATATACAGTCAATATAAAGTCCTGTTGTCGTCATTGTCTCTGCCCACTCGCTGCTTAAACCTTGTGTTTTGGTGTGCCGCGGCCAATTGGTGAGCCCTTCACCCTGTGTAAATTTCTATAGTGTAATAGAATTAACACCTGCACACACAGATGATGTGGTGAGGCTGCAGTGGTCTTCAAATTTTGGCTCAAAGCCAGCAATTTCGAGGGGGGGGGGGCGGAAGTAAAGCAAACACTGCAATCGATGTAATACACCAACCCCGTGCTTCACGGGTACTTATTTTAAGGATCTCGAAAGAATGTAAGGAAAAATTGACTGCGGTGGCGTTTAAACTCAGAACGGAAAGACAAACCTGATGCCGCCATCCATTTTACCTGCCGACTCGCCGCCTTCGCAGTCTTTACCTGTTCATTAAACAAACCTGTCAAGTAAACTATTTCATTTTTTTTTTTTTTTTTTTTTTGCTAATATGTCACCGAAGATTTTGTGTTTGGATTTTCTTGTAACGCTATTGCGACAGCAACGCCGATTAATATCTCTCGCTATTTGGCTTTAATTGTATTGAGGCTTCTTACGAGTGGGGGGTGCTGGTCGTTGTTGTGCAATCAAGACCAACTCGATCAAGTCGACCAACGGTCAAAGGCATCCCAGTCATGACCATCCCGTTTCCTTGTCCCCATTATCACATTGTCGAATGTGACACATCTAAGGGGCTGCCATTTCTTGCAGATTGTTCGAGCATAATAGATTTGTTTCAAATTTTGGCAGTTTCAAGAAAGGGGCTAAATAGATTACATCAACCCCACTGCTCAAATGGTATTTATTTTATCAACCCCCGAAAGGATGAATGACAAAATCGACCTTGGTGGAATTTGAACTCTGGGCGAGCAGACGGACGAAACGCCGCTAATCGTTTTGCCCTGCCTGCTAACGGTTCTGCCAGCTCGCTGTCTTTCCTCGAGCATAAGAAATGTTCCCAGCGATGAGACGATTGAGCTTCAGTTCCTTTTGCTGTCATCGGTTTTTTCTTTTTTTTTTTTTTTTCTACTACCACCGTCATTTACTAAAGACCTACTCAGATAACCCCAAACCCTCAAGAGCGGTCTTAAGTTAAACAAGAGCCTTACTACTTTGTGACTGGCTTGAATTCTGAAAAGAAAGAAATTAACATATAACCGAAAGAAACACGCTTAGACAAATCTGGAAAATGCACGGCTAATATAACAATCAACTCCGATTCTCAAATAAAGTCCTTTTCAATTACATCAAAATTCCGAAATTCATGCTTCATTTGCTCTCGCCATCAGAGTAAAAGAAAACAGCCTGATGTGAACAGTATAGACACCATAAGTTCTTTCTCGGAAGAAAATATGATCCAGTTTCAATTTGGACTGAAACATTTCGTTCTTTCTATTGCTGAAACAAGCTGTAACGTGCGTTCGAAGTTTAAAAATGAGTAGTTCTGCTGTTGATTGTATACTTCGATCCAAGGGACACAACTTCTAGTTACATTATAGTTGTTTCAAGGAAAGTAACTCTTAATGTTATGGTTATAAGCTGACTAAGAGTTTCAAAATTGTAAAAATGACTGCAAAACGATGAGTAACAGAGTAATGGCTTTCCTATGTCAGTAAAATATATAACAGTAATACATTGTGATGGATTGGGCCCACGGTCAATGCAAGCGCTCCCAAGTTCGGTGAGAGTGATGTCGTTAACATTCCACTTAAACTTCTGCGGGAAAGACATGCACAAGAACGGAGTTTTAAAGAGCAGACATACTGGAAAGAGAGGAATTAGGAAAGCAAGTGATGCTTTCGGAAGGCTAGAAAGGCGTCTCTGGAGTCGGCGAGACATATGCAGGAAGACAAAGATAAAGGTGTACAAGGCGTGTGTGCTCTCTTCTCTTCTTTATGCCTGCGAGACGTGGGTCACAAATCGATACCACCTTAAACAGCTGGAACGTTTCCATCAGACGTGTCTCAGACGGATCTATGGCATTAAGTGGGAGGACCGCATCAGTGATCTTGAAATATTGGAAAGCTCTCGGTGTGAAAGTATAGAAGCTCTTTTGTTGAAGCAAAGGCTCAGATGGAGTGGTCATCTGGTCAGGATGAAGGATTCCAGGATGCCAAAACAACTCTTTTATGGAGAGTTAGCTAAAGGAGAACGACCTCCACATAAACCAAAAAAATTAAAAAAGAGGTACAAGGACTTGCTGGAGGTTTCCTTAAGAAATGCTTGCATCTCTCCTGACACATGGGAGGGCATAGTTATTAACCGTAGCAGGTGGAGAAGGATTGTGCACGAGGGAACAGTTACTTTTGAGAAATCTCGAGTTGCACAAAAGAAAGTAAGGAGGGACGTCAGGAAGGGCATTGTTGTTGCACTTCCAGACGGTAAGGGTCTTCCTATGACGCTGACATGGAGTGTCTGTGCAAGACCCTGCCTCAGTAAAGCTGGACTCAAGAGTCACCTTCGTAGTCCTAAAGTGAGACCGATGATTGACTACCAGGTCACTTGGTGGTGGTGCTACACACCATACTAATCATATCGGTCAGGCATGTGGAAGGGAGTGTAATTCGGCGGGAGGACTTAAACGACAGGCAAAGGTACATGAAGCCCAGTTACAACTACAGCCGGCTATTGCCGGTAAAGGTTTAATCTGCCAATTCTATACAAGACATTGTAGATCTTAATCGATCACAGCACCGATAACAGTTAAGCCTCGTACATAGGCCATACTCGATAACGAGGGGGCAGCCATCGTGTATGTATGTATGTATGTATGTATGTATGTATGTTTTTTCTTTCTTAAAGTAGCAAGACTTTTAAAGTTAAGAAAGTTGCCAGTGTTTGTAAATATGTGGTTGAATCGGTGTTTCGGTTGAGCTGTCCGATGCACACAGCCAAGTGGGTGCATCTATTCATCTAAAGAATTTCAGATGGAGAATCTTTGTAATATCTTACAGATCTTCACTGTGCCGCTAACAGATAGGATTTGGAGAATCTGCATCAGTTTCCTTTGCCCTTTTTTCGAAAAACCTAGTATTTCTAGGTTTTGGGGTAAATTTGTTGGTACATAAGCCCAACGCACCAATGAGGATAGGTACAAATGAGAATTCATAGAACTCAGAGTACAAGAACTATATGTTCTCTTTTTGCTGGACTTTTGATTGAACCGCTACAAAAGGATGTTTGGACTGACCTTATGTCTCTACGTTCATTACTTCGTCTCACGTAGACCCTGTCGGTGTCGCTGTTAATGTGGGAGTTACCAGTAGTGGTCAGTGCCTTTCAAGTTTTGATGTCCAGGCTGCGGATCTCATCAAGTGTCCAGTCCAATGTCCCAAATATTGGCACTAGCACTGGCACTCTACAAAAGTGCATAACTCTTCTTCTCTGTCTCGCACAACAATATCAGGTCTGTTATGGTTGCACCAAATGGCTAATTTTATTAGAGTATTACACAAGTATTCCTCGTTTTTAATGGTGTGAGTACCTGCTCAGCAATTCTTCTCCAACTCTGAAGATTTTGTTGCTTTCACTTTTGAGTATGCATCATGGAATGTACTCATTGCTTTCTTTAATGTTCAGCAGGTGTTGTTTGAGTGATACAATGCGACATTCAAAGACGGTTTCGACTGACCTTATGCCTCTACCGCCTCACGTAGATCCTGTCAGTGTCGCTGCTAATGTGAAAGTTACCAGTAGTGGTCAGTACTTTTCAAGTTTTGATGCGAACCTCATCAAGTGTCCAGTCCAGTTACTAGCACCGGCACTGCAAAAGCATTGTGAAATATGGTCTTGTTAAACGCAGACAGCTCCGAGTTCCTTATTTTCCGGTGTCTACAGAAGTACTCTTTTGTTATTCTGGCTTTGGCCACAGCACCAATGCATGCAACATTGTCATCGATTCCGAGATACTTGTGGTTTTCATCATTAGGGATAAGCGAAACAGATAAGCCACCGGTTTACACGTTTTCTGCCTGGTCGACAATCTTTCCTCGGTTAACCATCATGTATGAGCATTTATCTTGGTCACACCCCATTTCTACCTCTCGTGTGAAGGTTGTGACAAGTTCTAATTGTCTCTTAATATGTTTATAATATTACCAGAATATAACTTTAGGTTATCAACAAAAAATGCGCGGTGATATTAATTTGTGCGCGTGCGTGTGTGTGTGTGTGTGTGTGCTTGTGTGTGTGTGTGTGTTGATAAATGCCAGCGAATGTCTGTGGGCGACAGGCCAGAGTGTTGAAGAACGCAACAGCGAATTAGTCAAGTTAAAGTTAATCTATTTTTAAAATCTAACCAGCAATAATTATGCAATGAGGAAAATATATACAAATATAGGCGTGGGTGTATGGTAAGAGGTTTGCTTCCCAACCACATGGTTCCGGGTTCAGTCCCACTGCGTGGTACCTTGGGCAATTGGATTTGCGAGACGGAAACTGAAAGAAGCCCATCGTATGTGTGTGTGTGTGTCTTAGCGCCTATGTTTGACAACCGATGTTGCTGTGTTTACGTCTCTGTAACTTAACGGTTCGGCAAAAAAAAAAAAAACAAAGAATAGATAGCAGGCTTACAAAGAATAAGTCCTGAAGTCTATTTCTTCGACTAAAGGCGGTGCTCCAGCATGGCCGCAGTCAAATGACTGAAACAAATAAAGAATATTATCTAAATGGATGTCGGCCAGCATGGGAGACAACTCTTACGAGCCTCGTTGACGAAGCTTAGATTTTCTTTAAACCTCCCGCAAAAGTAGTGAAAGAGTCACTAAGTAAATATATAATATTGTACACTGCTGGGAGTAAATTGTTCAGAGAATAAAGAAATCAGAGACATCATCTCATTAATATTTATTACATAAGCTTCTACTAATTCTAAATAAAATTCCATCTTGAATATTATTTACTCTTTATAATCTATCATCTCGAATTCTGATGCGGGTCAGGCAAAGTCACATATTCTCTTCGTAATTATATGGCTTCAGTTTCGATTTCAGTGCACGACACTTTAGGCAAATGTCTCCTGTCATAGACTCGAGAGAAAACCGGTAGACGAGAACTTTGTGGAAGTTTATGGAAAATACTAGATCTTGTTAAATTTCTTCCTTTCTGCTTTTTTAACGTTATGGCATAGTTTAAAGAAATTTGGAAGCTATTTCTAGCATGTCGGGAAACCACGTAAAGTTTCCGCCCTCGTTTTCTTTGCCTTCGATTGGCCGAAGTTACATAATTTTTAAATGCTTCTAACTTCTTTATTATTAATTTCTACAAAAAGATTATCAGCCTGCAAAACTGTATCAAGTCTGGAAAATAATCTTTCTTTTACTCTTTTACTTGTTTCAGTCATTTGACTGCGGTCAAGCTGGAGCACCACCTTTAGTCGAACAAATCGACCTCAGGACTTATTCTTTGTAAGCCTAGTACTTATTCTATCAGTTCCTTTTGCCGAACCGCTAGTTACTGGGACGGACGTAAACGCAGCAACATCGGTTGTCAAGCGATGGTGGGGGTACAAACAGTCAACGATAGCATTATAGTCTCCTAACACCACTAATGTCTTCGACGTCACGAGAAAGTTCGCTAGGCGCCGATAAAAATCAGTTTGAAATCCTCTAGCACAAGGTGCATAGATCCCGATCAACCTGAAGGCCTTACTCGGTCGATATTAATTCTTACACTCTAAAGTTTTCAATTATACTCTTTTAAAACGGGAAACCTATGTTTTTGTTTTGTCCTCTTAAAGAGGATACCAGTTCAAATCCTACCCCGCCCTGCTAGAGGTGGGGTGTAGCAGTAAAGCCTGTAACGAGATTAATTTTTCCAAAAACGGGAAACCTATAATCTGTTTTTTTTTTGTTTTTTTTTCCTCTTAATGAGGACAATAGTTCAAAGAATAAAGCCTACAACGGCTGAAGTTCAATTTTCCTACACAGAATAGATTACACAGCATACATTAAAGACCAGAAACCTATATTGTGTTTTTTCCTCTTAATGAGGATGACAGTTAAAAAAAAATAAAACCTACAACGGCTGGAATTAAATAATTAACAATTCAGATCCCACTCCCGCTGGGGGACGGGGCGCAACGATAAGCCTACAACGGCTTTAAAAAGTTCAATTTTTCGCATATAACGATTGCCAAAATGGCTTTGCACAAACAATTCCTTTCTCCCGTCACCGGGGAAAGGCACAAAGAATATCAACAGTTCAACAGTTTTCAACAATTGGATAACGTTCGACACGATAACAATAAATCCAACAGTAACAATCCAATTTTGAATAAAACGTTCCACTCACCACAAACACATCCGACAACGAGACAGGTAAGAAAGCGATTTACCACACAGCTACACCAGCGCCTAAGAATTTATAAAACAGTTCAAGTGGTTGGAAGAAATTCAACAAAATCCTGTTCAAATTCTTGTGTAGTAAACATAATCTGTCTCTTGGTTTAATTAACATCAGGGTAAAGTCGTTTGGTGTTTTTAACGAAGTCCACACTATTGAAAGCATTTGGGACAGGTCTCAAGTAATAGGATATATTTCTACCTTCCGCCTATTAGTTACGGAAGACCTGAAAAGTATCATGGCCCAATCCTTTCTCCTCTTCTTAAACCATTGGAAGAAAAATACAGCAACTATATTATTCCCGTGGCTGCTGAAGATGTTTCTTTCTCTTCTTCTTTTCTCTCTCTCTCTCTCTCTCTCTCTCTCTTCTTAATTGTGATAACATCAAATATATTGTTATTTCATTAACTTTATGAGTCAACTGTGGAGGCGCAATGGCCCAGTGGTTAGGGCAGCGGACTCGCGGTCATAGGATCGCGGTTTCGATTCCCAGACCGGGCGTTGTGAGTGTTTATTGAGCGAAAAACACCTGAAGCTCCACGAGGCTCCGGCAGGGGATGGTGGCGAACCCTGCTGTACTCTTTCACCACAACTTTCTCTCACTCTTTCTTCCTGTTTCTGTTGTGCCTGTAATTCAAAGGGTCAGCCTTGTCACACTTTGTGTCACGCTGAATATCCCCGAGAACTACGTTAAGGGTACACGTGTCTGTGGAGTGCTCAGCCACTTGCACGTTAATTTCACGAGCAGGCTGTTCCGTTGATCGGATCAACTGGAACCCTCGACGTCGTAAGCGACGGAGTGCCAACAACATGAGTCAACTGGTGAACAATAGCGTCGTTGGTTAGTTTTTCCAGTTGAACAGTTATTGGTTGGTCTGATAAAAATCTGCAATAGCAAAGGATTGTCTGTGAAACTCACGCAAAATAAATACAATAGTTTATTTCATACACTGAAATACAGTGATATCTATGATAGAACAAACTATGAACAGGCAATTACGAGGCATCAAACTAATTTATAACACATTTCTATAACACCCTGAAAAGAGAACAAGGCTATATAAATAAATATCAATATAGCAGGAAACCAAGAAATGTCCGGAAGATGAAAGATCCAAGTGATTTGGCACAGACGGGTAAACTCCAAGATGAGGTAGAAGTCCTTAGTGTTGATTTTGCCGTGATAGGTAAGTAAAATCCATGGTGTCACTGCTGAAAAACTCGTGCAACAAGTAAATTAGGTTGTGAATTTTATCTCGCGTCTAGTTTTGCTAAGAGAAAGAGAGAGAGTGTGTATGTGTGAGGGAGAGAGAGAGGGGAGGAGTGGGTGAGATTGAGAAAGCCGGACGATAGCCAATTTAGTTCTTTTCAAAACCATATGGTATGGCCATAGCTGGAATTCTTTTGATCATAAATTTGTTAGATCATGGTGAATTGGCATTAAACAACAGCAGTAAATATTGTCAACAATACGGGCACCATAATGGCTTACAAACTGAGGATTTCTGCTCAATTTCCTGTCGATCGACAGTTTCTTCTCTTATATTTTCTTTATCCCTCCTTCTACCCCCATTTCTCTTTCTCTCATTAAATGGTTATATTTCCATTTTATATTTAATATATCATTCAACATTTCCGATATGTTATCGTTATACATACTTCCATATGTAATTGTTGACATGACCGGAGTTTACAGTGTGACAGACATCTACCCATTCATCCGTTCCGTCTTTATATGTCTCTTTTATTCTGTCTGCATCAATGGTTCCCAAACTTATTTGTCGCAGAAACCATTCCTATATTTTGTTCAGAATATTAATGCATCTAGAGTTATTTCCCTTGCCCTGCAATCGTTTTTCAAATACATTCGTTTTCTTTTCCTTACATGTAACTTCGATATTTAAAAATACTTTTTCTGTTCCTGGTGAACCTAAACATATAACTGGTATGTATTTCTTCAATTTATACCGAGTGATCAAAATTAATATCGTCTTTATTGAACACAGGGTGTTTTTTCCTACTGAACATAATCACACATAACTGTTTACTGAAGTGGATTCCAAGAAAAAATTCTTGGCCTTCTGCAAAATAAGGTATCTTAATAAAATTCGATAAGAATATATTTCATAATAAAAAAAAAATTATATTCACCATTTTCAAAATAATACATTATTACATGCTTTTTATATGAATAAATCCTTTCCCTGAAAAATATTTTTTGTTTCATTTAATATTGTATTAAACTTAGAGTGACAGCAGAGTCGGTTCTAGGTTTGCCGGCGCCCCGGGCGCGAAATTTTTTTCCTATGAGAGTTTCGGACCCCAGTAATGAACTCATTTGCATACAGCCAATCCGTTTTTCCTGTCTAGTCAGCACCGTGCATTCCTTACTCTTTCCCAAGAGCCAAGCGACAGTTTTATGTGTGGGAGGTAAATTTTATGTGCATCTGTTAGCTTCTGCCACCCTTGATATTCAGCCTCATAGGACCTTTATAGTTTGTTGTTGTTTCCATCAAGAAGAAGCCACGTTACAAATGGAGATGCATTCAGAGATTTTGTGTATGGTTTTGGATAAAACGTATGCTACAGAGTAGGATCAACGAATTCAATCGATTATAGCCCAATATAATCAAATGTCATTCTTCTTTTCATTTTTTTTAAACTTGAAACTTGATTTTAGATTAATGGGTTGTTTTAGAGAGTTGAGAAGAAAGTGGAGCTAAAATGGTTCTGGACAAAAATTGAAACCGTTTGTGCTTTTTTCTCTCTCTCTCTCTCTCTCTCCCCCTCTCTCTCTCTCTCTCTCTCTCTCTTCAGCTCAAGACCAAGAAATGAACCATTATAATAAAGGACTAATGGTTCAGTGGATATTTTTGTTAGTTTCTCTACCAAAGCCTCGATATTTTGTTGAGAAGTAATTATATTAATCTCTTGGGAGAAAGGAACAAGGATGTGTCGTTTCCATGTGTTTCTGCAAAAGCAACAACGACGAAATCCAATTGTAATTATTTCAACTGGGAAGCGACACCCGGTCGTGATCAAGGTTAATTCGAAATTGTTACAGTGGCGTCAAAGAGTTTATTCGCAACGTTTAATCACCAAGAAATCTCTATACATTGTTATTTTATCGTCTTCATTTTGTTCGTAGAATGAAAATAGTATACTATGACGGTAAAAATTGAAATAACTGAACAAAAATCATTTAAAAATTTGGCTACAATAAAGTCTGAAGAAAAAATATCACAAATAATAGTTAACATTTAACCTTTGAACTACGTTATTAAATTTCGTGGTCAGTCTCTAAATGGTGTTAATTATCCACCAATTTTTTTTTTTTTTTTTTTTTCTTTCTGTGATACTTTTTACAGTATCTCCTGGTGATACAGTTTTCATATCCACCATTAAAAGTATTTGATGAAATATGGGGGGGGGGGGAGGGTTAAGAAAATTTGAAAAAATGACTTTTGTAAAAAGTGTCACTGGGGTTGTCTCTGCTTCTTGCAGTATAAGAAGGTATTTTCAAAACGGTGAAAGTAAAATAGCTTTCCTCAGTTAACTAATAAATTGTTTAGCGGACACATCTGCTTTCCTCGTTCAAAAGATCATCTTATTAACCTGCAATACATGACTTGTGCTCAATTGAAATATAATTTATATAATGGCATTTTCATATATACCAAAATATTTATTCTCTTAAGCATTGAGAAAGACTTCTACCCGCCCCCCCCCCCCTACCCATTTTCTCCCAAATTTGTATATTTAAAAAAAGTTTTTTGGCCAAAAACCCCCGTTTTTGGATACGGAGGTTCGGAAAAATTGCCAAAAATCGGCATTGTTAAATTTTTCGCCCCTTCCCCACCAAATTCTTCAATTTTGACTTTTCTCCCCAACACTAACTGTAACCGTAACCCTAACCCTAAAACCCTAAACCTAACCCTAAAACCCTAATCCTAACCATAATTACAGAAATGTTTTGAAATTTTTGTCTGAATCATAATCTCCGTGTTTTTCCGCATATTTTGGAGAAAAAAATTAGGAAAAAAGTAAAAAACGAAGGAAGTGGGGATGAGGGGTGTTAATTTAAAAATACCGATTTTTGCCAATTTTTTTGCAGATTCCCCGTAGCCGAAAAGGGGAGAGGTCGAAAAAAAAAAGGAATTTTTAATGTTGGTTTTTGGGTGGGGACGGGCGAAAGTCTTGCCAAGCATTGCTTTAATTTAGTTTTATTTGTGTATATTGCTTTGACTTATTTGCTCTGTGACATTTATTCTTGCATTCATAACACGCATGCTACTCCGAATGTGTTGTTGTTGTTGTTGTTGTAATTGAGAAGATCTATGATCGAAGTATTCTTGCTGTGACCATCCCGTTTATTTAGGGAATATGTAAGATTACATTATCCAATATGTCCTCTGTACTTGAGATGACAAGGTGTTATCTAAGGGAGATTTAGCCGCTATCTGTAGCATTTCACGCAACCGCTTAGAGACTCGCTTTTTGACTTGTTCTGTTCTGTAATGCAGTAATAATGTAAGCGGACTGGAATGACGTCAAATGAGAATCAGAAATAGGTTGCGGTAACAATCGCCACTTTAGGAAAAGAAAAAAATTTTAATCATTATTCATTCGTTTTTACGTCTTATTTTTCGTGTTGGCTGGAGTTAGACGGGTAAGCTATTGAGATATTGTTTTAAAGCCGGATGTCTTTCCGGTCTTCGAAAGCGCAAAACCAACGGACGATTTCTTATGGGGGAAATAATAACAACGTCACCGCTTGTATCTCAACGGTTTTCGAATAAGTGCAAATGTAAACAAGCACGTTGATACACACGAGCTTGCACACAGGCATATAATACATATATATGAATATATCCGGCAGGCTTCATTCAGTTTCCATTTATCAACTCCATTTACAAAACTTTGGGCGAAGTTAAAGAGTACGCACACCACCCGTTTTCGGCGTTAAAGATTAGGGTTAGGGTTACGCCGAAAACGGGGTGGTGTGTATTCTTTACCTCCGCTAAACTTTGGTCGGTTGTGGGTATAGTTGAAGACTCTCCTGCAAGATGCCGTGTAATGGGAATGAACCCGAAGCTAATTGTTTGAGAAGTGATTTTGTTTTTTAGTCACACAACTATTCTTGCGCCCACCCCTACGTTACAATAATATTAAGCAATTTGAAAGGTTATTCTATTTCACTCTCAGTTTTATGAAACGAGAATTGATTAGGAATATTTTTTTCAGAAATGTTAATTTTACAATTAAGCATGAGGCGTTAAATCGATTATATTGACCTCAGTACTCGATCAATATTATTTTTATCGACATTTGAAGGCTGGTCACGACTGGACTTCGACATTTGAAGGCTGGTCACGACTGGACTTAACAGTGTTAAGGAACACTGCTCAACTGATTTCTTAATACTGATGTTCTAAAACATTGAATTATATATCTTAAAAGTCCGCGGCGTACTGTTTGACAACGTGATATACTGAGACTACCGGATCTTTGGGATTTGACGGGCAACATTTTTTTATGTAGTGTTTTTGGTACCGAAACACTTTCAAACTTGTATATTTTGTGGTATAGAACAGATAAAAAATTTTGTATTATAAGTTATTTTATGTAAAGAAATTGTCGTATTTCGGTAATTTCAACCAATCACTGACGTCTATTGAGGTGAAAACAATTAAGCCGGGGAATGTAAACAACGGTGTTACGGGATCTTTTCCCTTGAATAAAATTAGTGCCGTTGTTTGTCAACAACAACTATCAGTGGTATATATTTTGTTTGTTACTGTTATTTATGGCATCGTTCGTGCGTTTGTACTGGTTTTAGTTTTAGGGTTAAGGTTCGGGTTTTAGAGTTAGGGTTAGTTTTAGGATTACGGTTAGGGTTATGATTATTTTTGCCATAACCTTAACTCTAACCCTATAACTCATAACCCTAACCCTAATCCCAACCCTAAAACCCTAACCCTAAAACCCGAACCCTAACACTCTAAATCCTTACTAGGGAATAATGATATAATTAAACAGGGAATAACACACTTGACACCGAACAGCACTAACTGTATTCAGCTGAATGGACGTCAGGGATTGGTTGAAATTACAGAAATACGATAACTTTAACATGAAATAACTTGCGATGTACAATTTTTTGTTAAGAATGTTAAGAGAAGAAGTTGTTTTATATGACACATTCTACCAGTGTCCCAAGTTTGAAAGTGTTTCGTTAAGAAAACAAGTGTTGCCCGTCAAATCACAAAGATCCAGACTACCTCCTGTGTCGTAGAAAACGACGTAAGTCTGAAGCCAAAAGTGACCCCGTAAGGTCGTAGAGAGAGGCGGTAAGCTTCAAAATCATTTTAACTTAGTGGCAGAATGGAGATCAAATAAAAAATTTACTGGTTCAGCTCGCATAAAAGGTTTTTCATAAGCAACTGCTTTAAGTTTAAAATTTTAGAAAAAGAATATATTGGAAACTATTGCTTATTTTGTTTTGGTGGATTGTACTTGTGTATAACAAAATCATGAAAAGAATGTTTTTTCAGGGCCAAATATTTGTATGGATCTTTTGAAGCCGTAAGTCATATTCTTAAAAGTCTTCGCCACACCTAAATATCTTTGTAATGCATCGATTGAGAACCACTGACGCAAGAGTGTCGTAAACAATGAGGTAAATGCCCGCTGAAGTCATATTGTGCTAAAAGAGGACAAAGTAAGCTTGAAACCAGGTAAGATGAAATAGTGTGACGTAGAAAATTAGGTAAACTTCAAGTCGACTGAAATCACGTAGAGTGTCATAGAAAACAGAGTTAGCTTCAAGTCAGCTCTGACGAACTAGGGTGTCATAGGGACTGGTTTAAGTCTCAAACCAGATAGTATGTTGTAACGAACGAGAAAAACTTGAAGCTGAGATTACAGAGGGGAGTGGAGAACGAGTAGAACTTCAAGCTCACAGAGATTGCATAGAGTGCTGTAGAGAACCAGGGACTATGTATATTGTCTTAGAGAACGAGGTAAGTTTCCAACTAAATGAGACGAAGGGTGCGATTTCACTTCCCAATTGAATACGTCTCCTTTGCATTCACGATTGATATCTTTCAGAAAAGTACAGACGTCATAGCATCGCATTCCTCTGCTCTGAAATATATTATATTTGTGCTTAGTCATATAGAAAACATCATTACACATATTATCTAAAATTCTAAGTTCAAAAAGCATCGAATCGACGTTGCCTTTCATTTAGAGGGGCTGAGGGCAACAGCGCCTTTCATCTCACTGAGGTCGATAAAGTCGATTCTATCGAATACACACTTCTTTACAAAATATTGATTTGTCTGAGAAGAAAGCCAATACTACATGTATTCAAAGAGAAGTTGACAAAAACGGGCTGGCATCGGTATATTTTGTACCTTATCAAATGAAATCAATATTATATGAATTCAATAGGTGTATAGTTTGTGAGACAATTAATTAATGGCTTGCCTAGGTGACTATTCAGCAAGTTTTGAATAGAAAACTTTTCGTGTCACAATCTCTGAATTTAGAAGAGTATAGGAGGATAAATTAATATATTTCTTGCACCAATAACCGTCTTTTAATGCATCCATTCTAACATTGATCTAAATAAAGAACGTTGTAGATCCGACAATGAAGTATAGACTGACAAAATCATTTTGATATGTGTGGAAATGTTACTTATTAGTGTCACCAACGTTAAATAAGAGATATGTGGTTAGTGAAGCTGATCTAGATATTATTGTACTCTGCTTCAAGTGAAAAACTGCCGTGTGACCGATAAAATACATTGAATTTACAACAAGATCTGTTCTACTGGTTCTTGTTCTTTTTGTACTTCGAAGGTTTACGGTTCTGGTTTCCGAACTTATTTAATCGGGGCACCTTTATACAGTTTTCCCAAAATCGCAGAATCTAAATCTATGTTTTAAGAACAACACCCACCACCTTATTTTAATAACTTAAATGAAGCATTAATGTTTTAAAGGGTATTTCTTCCTTAATAAAACAAACAGAACGCCTTATTCTGAAAATGTTGAAGAGCATTTGTTTTATGAAATAAATTTGTATTAAATTTGATTACATACTCCTTATTTCGCGGAACCTCAGAATATTTGTTATGGAACAACATGGAATATTGGTTAACAGTGTTCAACGTGAGGCAGACTAATAAAAAAAGCATAAGGTTCCTATAGTTATAATATAAGAATCTTATTCCATAACTTGTACAACGAAACAACGAAAGAAGAAAACAACATTACTAGTAGTAGTGTTGTTTTTGTCTTCCATTGTTTTGATTTCAACAACAATGGGATTACGCCAGTTTTTTGTTTCTTCAACGAGGAGAAAGAGGCATTGTCCATAACTTTTGCAGGTCCACTGACACCACTTATTAATTTTACATTTGAACTTGTAGTGAAACCTCTCTCTCGGGCATTCAATCACAAATGATAACGAAACTGCTAACATCTAGCCTTCGGTTGCCTTGGACCCTTCTGTCCACCATCCTGATTGGTTCTTATTTTGCGCGGCAATTGTCCCCAAGTTCTGCTTGCTAAGGGTGGATTACGTCCAATCGTGGCCTTCAGATAAGGTCACGTGAGAGAGAGTTTTTCTGGGTTTCCGGTGAGCCCTACTTCAGCTATAAATAAGCCCGATCCAACGACGGTAGTCGTCTTCGATTCCAGATCTCTCACAGGTCTGGTCGCTGACCACACATACAGAACACAGCTACAGCCAGTTCCAGCGCCGACGTCTTCACCACCTATGTACTGTCTACCACAATGTCGTGCGCCAGCAACCCCACCACCAGGTACACACCAATATCAACACACTCGGTTTTATATCGACCCTGTTTGAGTGGATTGTTTCCACCACGATCAACAGTCAGAACTAACCAGCCAGAATATACTATACCAGGTAAACGGTCACAGCATTCGACGCTCAACACACATATTGTGATACCACAGCTCTGCTACTTGGCCACAACTTCCTGCGTATGAACATTCTAAACCTTATACGAACTGGTTTTCTCTATTCTCAGTGTTTAAGACTTTTTACAGTCTATGTTACAGACACTCTTTCTATGTTCTGTGTTCTTCTCATTCACACGCACACTTGTACTCTCACACATTGTACACACACTATTGCTTATACGACTGTCCGTTATTTCACATTGTTGTATACCTTCTCTTGTACACGAAGGCTTGACTTATCTACTGTGTTAATTTTATATGCCGCATGCACGCATACACAGACACAAACAGTTTCACTATGTTAATAAACTTACTCTCATTATATATCTAATGGTTGTGTTTGTCCTAAGTTCTTTTACTGGCACCATGGCTCGTATCTCTCACGATGAGCCTACTCTCTATATATATATCTTTATTTTGTGTTCGACCGTGCGACATGGTAAAAGGGAGCCTTTTCCGTCTACGTCGCCATCTCCTTTGGTTCGCACGGTCGAATTATTACAAATTGTTGCACATCAACCCTTGCGGGAAAAGATCTGAGCAGAAAGGAGTTTCCAGAAGACCGATGTTCTAGGAAGAAAGAACTGGGCAAATGGTTAGCAAAGGTCGAGGGTGTTGGACGCACCAAGAGTAATGAAAGGTGGAAATATGGGTGAGTCAGAAGTGCCTGAGTGGTGAATATGTGAAACCAGCCAGCTCTAAGGAACAGAGATCATTGTAATATCAGTAGAAAAGTCAGATAGAGAGAGGACAGCATGCTTATGAGCCAGAAGCTGGAACTTGTCTGTCAGTGACCGAATTCCATTTGGTTGATTGGCCTTTCCCAGATTACAGTCCAGGATATCAGTGTACATAATAATTAGCATTCCATCGGTTACGACGATGAGTATTCCAGTTGGCCTGATCAACGAAACAGCCTGCTCGCGAAATTAATGTGCAAGTGGCTGAACATTCCAAAGACGCGTGTAACCTTAACGTAGTTCTCATGGAGATTCATCATGACACAGAATGTGACAAGGCTGGTCCTTTGAAATGCAGGGACTTCTCATTTCTTCCAGTTGAGTGAACCGGAGCAACGTGAAATAAAGTGTCTTGCTCAAAGATACGATGCGGCGCGGAATATCGAGCTCACAACCTTACAATCGTGTGCCGAATACACTAAGTCACGCGCCTTCACCCAGTGTCCATAATAGCATCACTGTTTCGGATGTGGAAGTAGTACTCCATGGTAGGCCTCACTTGACCCTTGTAGAAAATAGGCAGCTGTTGGGAACTGAAATATTTTCTGGTCCTAAAGGTAAGGGCCTGTCTTTGGGATGCGGTCCAAGCTATACTAAAAATACGCTTTCGCCAAGAAAAATTCTCGGTGATATTAAGACTCGGCATTTGAAACGACGATGAGTGTACTGAAGCCATTCATGCGTTGGTGTTTCCTTGATATGGGTAGTACTTGAGTCTTTACTGTTAAAAGAAACAAGCTTGGAATGATCCTATGTTGCTGTTTATGGAATCGATGTTGATTTGGCAGGGGGTGTCTAGGCTGCGGGAGGGGGTCTTGGCTAGGGAAAGTCAGAGAGGGATGAAGGGCAATGAAGGGTCGTGTCTTCTACATATCAGTTGGCTGTGGTGACAAATAGGTTAATGAAGTTTAGAAGGAAGAGAATGGGAGACAAAACTTGAATGAAAATGAGGCAGAAAGAGTTCCGTCAATACGTACTGTGATGGTGTGATTAAATAGGAAGCTACTGGTCCAAGAAGTAAGAGATGGGAGGAGGAGCAGTTGAAATAAACAATCGAATGATATTTTGTGTTGTTGGACACAACGGCGATCGATCCAGAAACCCTCTGGACTGGACCATGATGCAGTGACAAACATTCAGACGGGATTGCTTGTTTTCTCTACGCCTCAGATTGGCCTTTGGCACTAGACGTCGCTGTTACTAACACTTCCGCTAACAGCAACATCTCAGAGGCTGCGATTTACCCATTGAGTAATGCGACGAAGAACGAGGACTGTTAAACAATGAATATGCTGTACATAATATATGTCTTTGAACCAGCAGTGTTGGAAGCAAAGGTTGTCACAGGTAAACCAACGAGTATTTATTCTTTCCTTTGTTTATCAACGCCGCCGGATCAAAGATAATTGAAGCGATAGCTGAACCGGCCTCTACATCTTGGTTGTGGGAACGAATTATTTTGACAATAGTTTATGACAATGCTTCTTTTGTCAGTAAAGCTTCCGAAAAAGGATGTTACTGGAATATTCATAAGTCGAATCCTGCTGCCACGTTTATATCCGACCAGCAGCAGCCTTCGCTTGCCAGAGTTTGACCACGGTCTCCAGCAGCTTCACGTAGCCGTCTGAATTGAGCCTAAGGTCCTGATCAAAGATGTGGGGCGGCATAACGTTAACCTCACTGGAGACATACTCAAAGACCATCGCAAATTAGGGAAACTTGGCTTTCTTGATGTCTGTGTAACGTCTTTCAGCCTTCACAGAGCATTGAGTAGCAGCCACGATGCCAGCATTTGATATCCGGTGCGAAATGTCATGATACGGATAGCTCTTTTCCAATATTCACATGGCTTCCAGTCCTCTTATGTCAGCTAGCTTTTTCTCAACTACAACTTTAACGTTTATGCTCTCCAACACCGTTCACTGTTCACCAATACATCAAGCTGTCCCTGCGAAAAGGCGACACAAAGATCGTCAAATTTATCCCGAACACACTGAATGATATCAAGATATATATTGGTAACATCACGCTTTGAATTGTTTTGGCAGTTATAGACCCCCTCTCGGCCCTATGACCCAGGGGAACGTAGACAATGTGACAGCTGGAGGGAGAGAGAGAGAGAAAGTAGCAACATTGGCACTCAGCTGCTACTCATTTTTTCATTTGAGTAGACTGGACCAGTGTGAAGTAATACTACTCGTTCAAGGGAAGGCGGCGGGCTGGCAGAAGTGTTATCACACCGAGCAAAACACTTAGCGGCATTTCGTCCGTTTTTACGTTCCGAGTTCAATTTCCGCCGAGGTCGACTTAGCCTTTCAACCTTTCGGGGTCGATAAAATAAACGCCTCGGAATTGCTGGCCTTGTGCCAAAATTTGAAACTAATCTTATTTGTTCAAGGAAACATGGCGCCGGAATCGAACACACGACCATACGATCGTTGTCCTAATACCCTAACTACCAAGCAACGCACCTCGGTGTCTATGGAACTGGTTTCCTCTCAGAATATGGAGTCGGATCTAATTCCAAATAACATTGCAGGATAACCGAACATAACTTCAATAAGAGTAACTTATTGCCAGCGAACCTTCAGTGTTTGACCAGACACGTCAACCTGGAATATCTTCAGAGAGAGAGAGAGAGAGAGAGAGAGAGACGGACAGAGACAGAAACAGACAGGCAGATACACACACACACACAAGTACACACACATACGCACTGAGAGAGACAG
The DNA here is from genome assembly GCF_046866305.1 of Octopus bimaculoides. Lineage (NCBI taxonomy): Eukaryota > Metazoa > Mollusca > Cephalopoda > Octopoda > Octopodidae > Octopus > Octopus bimaculoides. The sequence goes on along the minus strand of NC_142933.1, from coordinate 119,720,108 downwards.
AGAGACAAAAAGAGAGAGTGAGAGAAGGGGACGAGAAAGAGAGACGGACTGACAGAAGACAGGGAAAGGAAACGAAACAAAAAACGGAAGCCATTATTCTACTTTATACTTTTATATTGTATGAACATAAATATATGCGTGTCTTCGCACTTGCGTGTGTGCGTGCGGGCATTTGACAGTGTGTGTGTTTGTGTGTGTGTATGTGTGTGTATGTGTGCGTGCGGTATGCTGATGATAGATAATTAGTTAGAAAAATAATAATAACGGATTATATCTCTTCGTTGATAGCAAAGTTTTGTAGCTGCTACAGATGTTGCTTTTCCTGGTTACTTTCTGCTGTAATTTTTCTTTTTTTTTTTTACATCGATCTTTTGCAACCGAAATAAATAATAAATGCCGTACATTTAGCATTTCTTAGAAACATCAGAAGAAAAATAAATCTAGATGCAGATATAGCTGTGTATAGGTGTAGACGATGGCTGTGTGTCTTTTAAGAAGCTAGCTTTGCAAACATGAGGTTTCGGGTTCAGCCCAGTTGCTAAGCACCTTGGGCAAGCGTCTCCTACAATAGTTCCAAGCCAACCAATGCTTTGTAAGTGAACATACGAGGGAGAGTTGAAAAGTTCCTGGCTTTGGGTGAAAAAGGCAAATACAGAAGAATCAGTTAATTGTGATTTTATTCAACATATTCCTCTCTCAGAGTTACACAATTATTGCAGGATCGATTCGTTCGACTAAAACCCCACAGGGCAATGCCCCACCGTGCCGCAGATCCATGAGTGAAACAAGTGAAAGATAAATGATAGGAAGACTTCGTTGTTGTTTTTTTTTGGGGGGGGGGGGTTCATACAAAAATGTATGAAATGTTGATAGGAAAGTACTGGTTACCTTAAAAGAAAGCCATCGCACTTAATGAGATCACCTCAAAACAGGTTAAATAATCAACTCTATAAATATGTAGAAGTGAGCTAAACATCGTTGAACTTAACCAAACAAACGAAAGGATTTATTTAGAAAGAACCGAACCACCACAACTTCAGCAGCCGTAAAATTCCATCTTTTACTTGTTTCAGTCATTATACTGCGGCCATGCTGGGGCCACTGCCTTGAAGGGTTTCGTCGAACAAATTGACGCTAGTACTATAGGTCACTTGTTGCTGAACCGTTAAGTTACGGGAACGTAAACAAACCATACCGGTTGTTAAGTGGTGGCTTTTGCACCAAGATCCTTGTAGATAAGTTAGAAACAGAATAAGTAATGTTCAATGCATGATGTAATAGTTCTGTTTTATTCTGCACGAAGATTTACAAAGCTCTACGGAGACTAACGAAATGTATCGAATTTGTCCAGCTTCATTTCGTGATCATAAACCGAAAGAATACCCGGGTATAGTTTTCGTGTCCCAGATACCCCAAAATGAAAATATGATCATAGCCGGAATGCTTTTCATCATAAGTCTTCTCAACCAGGACTGACCAAGGGCCATACATCAACAGCTCGGCTCATTAACACAGTAGTGATTTTCAAATTCACAAATATACCATCTCACGCAAAAAAATGTATTGATGAAAGTTTCTGTCACCTTCTCCTTCTTTATTAATGAGATGACAAAATAGAATTTGCATTCCTGTAATTCTTGACAGATTTTGAAAGTTGCGAACGATCTTAATGGACATTAAACTTGGCAATTTTCCTGCCTGCTTTTAATCCTCGCAACTCCTCACCACCAATGAGAAGCAATAGACTGTGAAGTGCATACTGACCTTTATTCACCACTTCATACGTTTCTCTCCCTCTCTCCTTCATTTGATTTCCTTTTCCCATATCTAGGATTAAGTTAATCTAACTATATCCTATATCTTTGCTTTGTCTCTTTGTCTACCCTCCTCTCCTTCTCTTATCATATGAGCGTGTGTGTGTTTATATATATATAGGAGTGGCTGTGTGGTAAGTAGCTTGCTTACCAGCCACAAGGTTCCGGGTTCAGTACCACTGCGTGGCACCTTGGGCAAGTGTCTTCTACCTCGGGCCGACCAAAGCTTTGTGAGTGGATTTGGTAGACGGAAACTGAAAGAAGCCCGTCGTATATATGTGTATATATATATATATATATATAGATAGATAGATAGATAGATAGATAGATAGATATGTATGTATGTGTGTGTATATGCTTGAGTGTCAGTCCCCCCAACATCGCTTGACAATCGATGCTGGTGTGTCTACGTCCCCGTAACTTAGTGGTTCAGCAAAATAGGCAGATAGAATAAGTACTAGGCCTACAAAGAATAAGTCCTGGGGTCGATTTTCTCGACTAAAGGCGGTGCTCCAGCATGGCCACAGTCAAATGACTGAAACAAGTAAAAGAGTAAAGAGTAAATATACATATATATATATATATATATATATATATATATATATATATATATATATATATATATGACGGGCTGTTTCAGTTTCCGTCTACCAAATTCACTGAAGAATTTGGACAGCTCAAACACTTGCCCAAGGAGCCACGTGCATGGGAAGCAAACTTCTTACTATAGCCACACCTGTATGTGTGTGTGTGTGTGTGTGTGTGTGTGTGTGTTCAACCAACTGGTTGAGAAAGCTGCTAAGGTGATGCTTGAAGTACCAGTGAACTCTTAAGTCCCTGTCATCTCCAGCAATTGTTTCCTGTTATCTATAATCTGTTTTGATTAACGACTATAAACAATAACATATGTGTGTGTGGATGGGGGGCCGTGTTTGTTTAAAGATAAATATATGCCTATACCCGCATACACATACGTAGCTATGTAGATGACCTGGTGGTAAGGGTGCTGCGCTTACGATCGCGTGATTGTGGTTTCAATTCCCGAATCTTGAGCAAAACATTTTATCTCACATTACTCTTCGATCGCTTCGACACTTGACGTGTCATACGCCGTGCACCTGTTCAGAAGCCAACGTTGATTTGATGGAGAAAATGAGTTAATGACAGAACGAACATCTGATCACTATAAACTTGTGTTAGACTTGGCAAGTCTGCTACAGAGACATTAACCAGGCGCTTCGGCAAGCTTGCAGTAACGAAGCAATGGATCGTGCTCAATGTTTCGAGCGGCACGAGCATTTCAAAAGCGGAAGAACGTCCCTTGAAGACGGTGAGCGATCTGGAACACCTGCCACGAGCGTCAGCCCGGAAACGTGGTATTGTGCATCGAGAATTCCTCCCCCAGGGCCAGACTGTCAATCGAGAGTTCTACTGCGACGTACATATAACTTTTGAACACACATATACATACATATATACATGAGAGAGAGAGAGAGACACACACACACACACAGAATTTAAATTGTTGAGGTTTTGCTTGATAGGTATGGCGTCAATAACATAGAATACGTAATGTTACCTCTATTTGAATCTTCAGTCTGCTTTAGACTGATGAATTAATACAGATGAAATATGTTTTTACTTTTTTTTATGAGATAGAAAACTTTAGCATCGTAAACTAGATTCGAACTTTCACCCTATGCTTTACATTGACCCCTTAATAATTACTTGTATCCTCGTCATGATTTTTTACCCGTTTTATTGTGCCCGCAGGTAGTAAAAACTGGACAGAAGCAGACGAGACAGCCCAGAATCGAGAACAGTTGAGAAAAGTCGCCGACGGACTTCTGTAATCCTATTTCGCCAAGTGATTACGATGATCTTCCGTATACATCGTCGATAGATTGTGTCCATCTTCTTGGTTACATTCGCCGATATTTCCCATGTTTCGCAGCCATACAGAACCACTAGTAGAACTATTGCAGCATATGGTACGACTGTTATGTTGTTGACCCAGATTTGAAGCATACATTGGAATACTCGTCCTGCTTTTCAATTTTTCCGTTTACATCGCTTTCCATTTTTCATCACTACCGATCACATTGCTCAGGTTAAAGAAACTGTCCGCATCTTCCTCAATCTGCTGGTTGGTGAGGATGGAATGTTGGGCCGTGGCATTTATCTGCATCAACTTGGTCTTTTTGCAGCTAATTCTGAACCCGTTCTTCCCCGCGGGTACCTTCCTTATCAATAAATCAACTACAAGCAGGAAGAGAGGGAGTGAAAGTTGGCAATCCTGGCAGATCCAGTAATAAGGATTTGTGTATGTGTGGAGGCTGGGGTGGGTGCGTGTGTCTGTTTAACTCCACCACTAGTTTCAGTGATTGGATTGCGGGCATTGCTCGGGCATCGAAGTGTACAGTCGATCAAATCAGCCCCAATGCTTCTTTTTGAACTTTGGTGCTTATTCTATCGGTCGCTTTTTTGTAAACCGATTCATTATGGGGAAGTAAAACGAAAAACAATTGTCAAATTGTAGTGATAGAATCAAACACAAAGATACACACATGCATACATACTTACATATGCACGCGCATACACACACACACACACACACACACACACACACACACACACACACACACACACACAAACATATACATGTATGTGTGTGCGTGTATACACGACGGGTTTCTTATTTCTACCTCTGGTATAAAGAATGAAGGCCATATTTCAGATTAAACAAAGATATTTTAAAACTCGATAAATAAAATTTAATAAAATAAAACAAAAATTAACACAATTAGATGTTTTTGCTGTTCAATATCTTGGTTGCTTCCATAAATTACAAATTCTTAATGGCTGATCCTTGAAAAGGAATTGTGCCTTTTGAAAACTGAATCAAATATTTTACCTTATTCCCGATCTGATAATTTTTAACATTGAAATATATAATGCGATATAATTTATTGTTCCTCAAGAAATATATTGTTCTCCGACAATATAACGACGATTCTATGCAACCTGTTCTTGATTATATACAATTAAAAGGAACGTGACTCATACGCAGCCAATAAAATGTTTATTTGCGTTGTTCAGTAACTGATTAGTTATATTACAGAATAAATTTGGTTGAGATAATGGATGACGACCGTTTGATGTTTTATCTACGAAGTCTTCCTGATATTCTCCCACGTTCTTAACTGATAAGATTTTTACTAAATCATTTAACTTGGGTAGCTTTGGAATCTTTATGTTCCGAGTTCAAATTCCGCTTAAGTCGACATTACCTTTCATCTTTCGGGGTTGATAGAATAAGTGCAAGTTGAACACTGGGATCAGTGTAGTTGACTGGAACCCCCACTCCCACAAAATGTTAGGCTTTACGCCTCTAGCAGAAAAGATTATTTCTCTTCGTACTATGGATTCGTTGATTCATCTGCTTATTATTTCCTATAATATTTGTTTACCGTGAAGAAGAGGAAATATTTGACGCTTTGGGTTGGGCACTTCATCATAGGAGTAACTACCACTTGATAGGTCTTGTATTATGTTGAAATTGACGAAGAGAGCATTGGTTGTTGTTGCTACTGCTGCTACTGTTATTCTATGAAGTGTAATGTTGTCGTTAGCTCATCCCTCGACCATCCCTGTTTTCATCGCTTATCGACTTTTCACACAAATTAATGAATGTTTCTTGTTCTGTTAATTTACCTTGCACTCTTCAGCCTGTTTCCAGTTTAATAATCCATATTTTGTTTGTTTTGGTGGAAGATAGAGCGCGTTGTCCATTTTCTTTTCCACCACTTGCCAAAGCCGGCGTGGAACTATGTAGTCGCGAAACCTGCTAGAAATAGCAGCCAAATCTCCCTCAGATAGCGGGTTGTTTTAAACAGGGATACACTGGCCATATTAGTCCCTGATATACAAGACGGGGTGGACCGTATAGAGGTTACTAGTTTTGGCAGGTAACAGAAAATAGTCTACGTTCACAATTACTTAATGAAACAAACAAAACGGATTTTTAAATTACAGAGATCAAAGTCAACTACAAGAACAAAAAGCATTCATTATCAGTGGATGAAGTCGTACCTAGAATAAAAAATAACGTGCTTTTACCTGTTGTTGTTTACCTCCAAATGTGTCCGGATTCAATGGACTAATGATCCAAAGCATTCTAGTCTCAGCCATCCCTTCTAGGATCAAATTATCCAATGTACTTTCTTTAAAAAACAGTGGGTTAAGATCTGAATGAAATGTGGCTGTATTTCTAGCAGATTTAGCGATCACGTAAAGGTTTTCTCGCTGACTTGTATTTTACGCAAGGATATTCTTAGCTTCAATGTCAGTAAACACTCAGAGAAAGATGCAATTTTTGCTATTATCACAGTTTTTTTAAATATTATTTTAATTGTAGTCTTGTGCTTTTGGTGTTAGTATCGATTTGTTACTGATTCTTTTTTAATGTTTCCATTAGTAGTTTAGCCCCAGGTCACTCCTGATCGAGTAAAGTCTATGATCAAAGACTTTTCACAACGGCCATTTTGTCTTTTAATTTTCAGATAAAGTATTCAGGACGAGATTCGTCAATGTGGCAAATACCATCCTTCACCCCACCCTAGTCCTACCCACAAAAAAAATATTGAACTTTTTCATCACCCCCTCCTCCTCCTCCTTTAACAATGAAAAGACAAAACTTTGTATCCAAATGATTCTTCTTTCTCTGACATGGCACTGGATAATTTTAAAAGCATTTAAAACCATCCCTATTTTATTAGATACAACAACCTGCCCGTCTCCTTTTCTTCATGTCTGTCTTCACAGGCTCCATTCTGCTGAGAAATGCTGCAAAATTAGGAATACTACATACAGGTATGGCTAGGCGCAGGTGAGAAGCTTGCTTCCTAACCACGTGGTCTTGGGTACAGTCACACTACGTGGTAGCTTGGGCAGGTGTCTTCTACTATAACAACGGGCTGACGAGAGTCTTGTGAGGGAATTCGTTTGACAGAAACTGGAAGAAGCTCGTCGTCTACGTATGAGCGAAGGTAAAGAATACGCACACCACCTGTTGTTGGTGCCGAGGGTTAAGGTTATGCCGAAAACGGGTGGTGTGCGTATTCTCTACCCTCCGCCTATGTATATATATATATATATATATATATATATATATATAATACAACTAATAAATGAGTATATGCATATATATGTAGATGTATGTACATACCTACATCTACATGTATATATAGATGCCTATCTGGGTACAGGACATATATATAGTTTTGTGTTGTTCCCCAACCGCTTAACAACTGATGTTGGTTTGTTTACGTTCCCCTAACTTAACGGCTCAACCAAAGAGGAAGATTGAGTAAGTCCTAGACTTTAAAGATAAATACTGCGCTCAATTTATTCGACTAAACCTTTCAATGTGTTGCTCCAGCATTGCCGTGGTCCAATGGCAAATAAAAAAAAACGAAAGATTCATTATTTAAGTAAGGTTTGATTTAGAAGATATTTGGTCGTTAATTCTAGAATGTCAAACTGCTGAATAGAATGTCAATAATGCTTAATTCGCTACTTTAATTTCGACACAAATGAAATGTCTTGTAATTTCTAATTTCTAGAAAAAATTGAAAAGGACAAAAAAACAGAGATTTAGATATTGAAAAATATAAATCAAATTAATATACTGATTGAATGAGATGAGAAAAATCTCTAGGCAACAAACCGTAATGGTGGCTGTTATGGTAATGGTGATGATGCAGAAGTAATAAAGAAACAACAGAATTTAATCAGTAATATAATAAAATACCAAATTCATGTGACACCTTCTATGTCTCTCTTTTAAGGTGAGTCAACATGAAATGTATGGGTATGATTGCAATGTACATACATTGAAATAATTGGAGAAAAAAAATCAAACACACCCATACATACATTTATATACATTATATATATATATATATATATATATATATATATACTAGCAGCGAAGTCCGGTTTCACCCGGTCAGAGAACGACGCGAAGAGAGAAACGAAGACATAAAAAAGAGGAAGAAGTGGATACGAAGTGGTGTTTGGGCGACGGCTCTTGGTAGAAAAAAAGAAAGAATGTCATGGTGAGTTAGTAAGGAGAGCAAAGCAAGACTGGACTTACTTGGGCTGGCAGGACGATGAAAAAATTGCGGAGTTGAAATTGGAGCAGCTGAAGTTGCCGTTGTTATCATTGGAGTGCCTCTTGGTAGACAACATTCTTCGTCCTTCCCTCGGGTGCACAAATAGAAAGACCATGGGGACAGCCAGCGTACAGTTGTGCGTGTGAGAATACTTGCTCTGTCAGATTCAAACCAACCGCTTGCACTGGTTGTCCCGGGAAAGCAGAGTTTGATGGGAAATTGCATCTGTTTAAACTTGTAGGTCGTATCGGAGTGGGTAAGGGACATGGGAGTTATAAGTATGTCTTAGCCAGTGGCCGGTTCATTCAAGATTGTTGCCTACAGAACTCGGGAGCACAATTTCTTGATAATCATCCGCGTACCATTGCACATTATTGGAGCATCTAAATTCCTTAGCAGCATGACTGGAGCGCCAACTTTCAGATGCGGTTCGTGACCTGGTAGTTCTGTGGGTCCCCCCTTTTGTCAGATTTGTCATGGACCGGCCGGTCTATCTCAGATACATGGGAAGCTAGATTAAATTTTTCATCAACACAGGGGAGCCGAAATAAATTTTTTCAATGTTCAAGGGAAGCCAAATCGCGAAAAAGGTTGAGAAATGCTGATCTATAACGATGGTTTTTATTTAGGCACATCGTAAAAGTAATTATAATGAATTGCTTAATATAAAGAAAACTATTTTCTTTTTCAAGCAAATACAGTTAGATAAAATATTTACCACAAGGAGAAAAAGACAAAAATAAAATAACACGTGTCAAAAATTTTTTTTTCTAAAATCGTTCAATGACGTCAACTGGAGTGTGGGGTTCGAGTAGACGTCATTCCACCTTTTGATTTATTATTACCATTCTTTTCGTTCGATTTTATTTTTCCTCCACTTTTGTGTTTCTTCTATCCTTGTGTTGTTCCCTCTGTGTTTCGACCCTGTGTGGTTAATAAACAAATTAAGTCGTCAGGTATGTATATGTGTGTGTATGTGGGTTTAATAACGTACCGTATATGGTATGTCTGTACTTTTGTATGCAGTTTAAATTAAGGAAATAGAAGCACTTGTACAGAGAGACAAAGAATTTTATATTTTACCTGCCAACCTTGCAACTACTGCGATAATTATTAATCGGTAATGAAACAGTAAATGTGTATTGTTTTAAAGGAAATGAAAATAAAATTTCGTATTGACACTTCACGCATGTCAGTCGTCAGGAATGTATGCGTAGATCTGTGAGTGTTTAATAACGTACCGTAATAATATGTCTGTATTTTCGTATGCAGTGTAAATTAATCCCCCAAAAATTACAGTATCGAAATGTGATTGTTTCAGTTTTGATACTTAAATAGTGGAGGACATATTATGTTGCTGTGGGCTCAAACTACACAAGAAGTTTAAAAATTTTTGACTAAAACACAACCTGGACCCTAAGTAAGGCATGTGTAAAATTTGAATGAAATTAGTTGTGTAGTTCTGGAGTTTTAGGGATTCACACAGACACACATTTTCATTTTTATATATATATATATATATATATTCTTTTATTTGTTTCAGTCATTTGACTGTGGCCGTATTGTTTGTAAGCCTAGTACTTATTTTATCAGTCTCTTTTGCCGAACCACTAGGTTACGGGGACGTAAACACACCAACATCGGTTTTCAAGCGAAGGTGGGGAGACAAACGCAGACACACAAACATATACATGTGTATATACGACGGGCGTCTTTCAGTTTCCGTCCACCAAATCCACTCACCGAGGCTATAGTAGAAGACACTTGCCCAAGGTGCCACACAGTGGGACTGAACCCGGAACCATGTGGTTCGTAAGCGAGCTACTTACCAAATAGCCACACATAGTAACTCACGCATACACACACACACACACACACATGTATGTATGTATGTCCCATACGAGCATACATTACACACACACACACGCGCGCAGAAATACACATCCTATTGCGGTCAACTTTGCCTTTCATTGCTTTTAGGGGTCGATGAACGCCTTATCCTTTCCCCTAAAATTTTCAGGCCCACTGTAGAAAGGATTATTATTGTTATGGGTCAGGCGGAGAGTTGGCAGAACCGTTAGCATGCTGAGGAAAATGCTCAGAGACATTTCTTCCGTCTTTTTACGTTCTGAGTTCAAATTCCGCTGAAGTCGACTTTGCCTTTTATCCTTTCGGGGTCGATAAAATAAGTACCTCCCAAGTACTGGGGTTGACATAATCAACTAGCCACTCACTCCCACAAAAAGAAAATAAAAAAATTCAGGCCTTATGTATTGGCAAAATCATCAGATCGTCGAAAAACTTGCCTTGCGGCATTTCTTGCGACATTTTACCTTCCTTGTTCAAATCCCGCCGGGATCAACTTTATCTTCCATCTCACTGGAGTCCATAAAATAAAGTACCAATTCAGTACTGTCTGCAGTGATATTGACTAATCCCCTCCCCTCAAAAGTGCTGATTTTGTGTTTAAATCAGAAATCTTGATCGTCATTATAATTGCTTTTATTTTAATGTTGTTGCTGTTGCTGATGTTTTACTTTATTGTAGAACTGGGTCAACAACCTCACTGAGTACAGATCAATTCTTGCAAAGGCCTTAAAATGAATCAATGTTTTACATTAATACACAAATAATGCAAGTCTCATTTACTTGGTGAGAATACTGCAGTACCAAAGGAATATAATATACGTAAACGATCAGTCATCGTGTCTTTCGAACATTCTTGGAAGAAACAGAAGCTGAATATAACATTCATTTCATTATTTTCATCTAACAAAAAAGCTACATCATGAAAAAAAAAAAAAATGAAGGCTTGAAAAAGCATTTTATCGCTTCAGTCCTTCACAAGGATAAATTCTTATAGTGAAGCTGCAACTCAAACTAGTTTGAAAGTAGCATGTTGTGAGCTAAGAAAGTTTAAAAAAAAACATTTACTCACGGTAAATTAGCTAAATTTTGTGTAACTGCAGTAGTTGAAAAAGTATGTCCAAAAACTTGTTCTTTTTTAAATCATTTATTCATGAATGGATTTCAATATATGACAAAATCAATTTATGTGGATAAAATATATATATTTTTTCAAAAATTAAATACGCTAAAATCATACATAGGTTAGTGTTGACGGATCGAAACTGGAGTCAGTTTTGATTACAGGTTCCACAAACTTAGAACTGCAGTGTGACAATATCTAATCTCCCAAATATAATTTCATATTCTCATTGGTACATAAAGTTTTAAGAAGAAATATCTACGTTTATAATAAACGTTTGAGTAATTAAAAACAGGCTGTTTCCATAGTTTAAATTGTTTGCAGCCATGCGCACCTCCAAATAAAGTAATAATAAAAGAATATGAATAATATATATCGTCAAGAATTTTAAGATCTATTTCAATATTTATTATACCTCTCTCCAACAAGTTGAAGATCATTTCATTTTAATTATTTATTTTTGTCTGAACGAAGAGACAGTGTTTATTACTCAGTCAGGTTTTACGAAAACAGCAAAACCGACGCCAGTAATGTTCCTCGGTTATACATACATGGTGGTCCGTAAGTGTAAACCAGTTTGTCCATCTTCTTTGTGCATGGTGTGAAGGGCATCTCCGTTCCTGGATCTTTTTTTTCCCCCCCTCACAAATACTGACTGAAGATTTCTTTAAAAAGTCATTTTGCTAGCGCTGGAAATTTGGATTTATACTTTCCCACTGTTCGATAGCATAAAACCACCCGAAACTATGCACACACACACACACACACACACACACACACATCCTCTGGAAAGTCAGAAGTGATTGTCGGAAAACTTCTACGACTTCAGCACTTCCAATTTCTGGCTTCCTAATTCCCTCAATTTTAGTCCCATGTGTGTCGCGGTTGAGTAAGACATCAACTGCTCTACTTGCAACACAAGGCCGATCTGGTGTTGCAGATCAAGGAGGTGTTCAAAGATATTCCCGAGAACACAGCGAGGAACGCATGCGCCAGGTTCCGGAGCCGTCTTGAAGCCATGGTGGAGGCCGAGGGCGGCTACTTGTTATAAACTATTATCTCCCAGCTATAATCTCGTTGATTTTTTTTTTTAATGCTTCATTTTTAGGTAGGATATTGTTTTCTTTTCCTTTTGTGAAAACTGTCAAATTTAGCTCCAATAACTAACATAGATAGATAGATAGAATGATTGTCAGTGTCAACAGAAGAAACTGGCGACGGCTTAGTGTGTATGACGTCTACTGTAGAAATGAAACCACGAGCTATAAACCGTTGTTGATTATTGAAAACCTTTTAGTTGATTGTAAATGAAGTAGAGAAATTTTGCTTTCTAGGAGGAATTTCTTATTTGTTTTGTAAGCATGCTCTTTGATGACCCTAAAGATTTCTGACTTCTGTCTTTTTCTTTTCTTTATTTTGTTGAGACTTTTTTTACCCCTCTTGGGTGTACAAGCTAGATAGATACATTTCCCTTCCATTATGCGATGTCTCTTCGCACTGGCTGACATTGTTGTCTTCTTTGATTGAGAAATACTGTTGCATGTTTCTTATTCCTAAATTGAAACTGAAGTAACTTCCTGTTTACAGCACTTAACACTGAAATATTGGAAAGCGAAAGCTGAAAGTGTAACGTCGACAATTGAAATGAAATATTAAAACTGCAGTGCCATTTTGTTTGTAGTGCCAAAACGTGGAATATGGAAAAGTGAAAGTTTTATGTCAAACTCATGAATTGCAAAGTTTTGCTGGTCGTCATTAATGAAAACGAATGTGTATACTGCAATGGCAGACAGGAACTGTTTGGAAGGATTTATTAGTAAAGATATATCTGAAGAATGTATGAAGTAAGCTTTTATTATACTGAAGATAAATTATGGAAAATTTGAAAACAATAATCCGTAATGGAAGTTATATCATTTGTGAAATTGCAGACGTGAAACGATATATTGAGAAGTTAATATTAAAGTGAAAGTGAATAAAAGCGTAAGGGAAGAGGTTGTTACATGAACGAAAAAGTATGGAGGACCTGAAAGCAACGATTCTTAAACAAATTTATAAATGCTAAGGACACACATGGAAAAATGTATGAAACAGACGGTAATAAATGGATATTGAACGAAATGTAGTGATAACATGAAAGCAATTTGAAAGGAAGCGGTAAATTTCAGACGGTGTACATGAAATTATTGATAACGTGAAGGACGTTTATTAAAACGTTAACTTTGAGTGTATGTATGAAAGTAAAATAGAGAAATTCTAATAAACGGGTATTATATTAAAGAAGATTTATGTGGAACATGAAACAATAAAATTTGTAGAAATAGTTTAAATGTAAGACTATAAACAATACACTGGGAAATAATTATCTCACAGAGTATTTAAAGCGAAGTATTCTCAATGACATGCAAGGAAAATTTAGAACGGAAACATCAACACGGTTATCGAAGGAAAAATATTAAAACACGAAAAAACGTAAACGAAAATGTTTTAAAATGAAATGTAAACGAAACGGTTTGTGAAATGAAATTTAGCAACCCTCCGTGTATGCACACAATAATAATTGATAACAAAGTGAAAGGAAGTGGAGTGAATGAAAACGAAAGAAAAATTATGGGTAAATTTTCATCCTTTCCCCCGCACGATTTTCACTAAGAAAAAAAAAATCGGATATTTTGCGTGGAATCAAGTACCGTGACCTCCTAATATGCTGCAAACTCCTTATTTTTGTTCGGAAAAAAGTGGGGGGAACCGTGCCCCCCCCCCCCTATATCTCGGAATCACTGGAAATTTTTTTTTTCGTTGAATGAATTCCGGTGATCTCCTAATATGCTACAAAACCCTTTTCTGAGTCTTGAAAACGGGGTGGGGTGGGGTTAAACCCTCGGAAATTTCACCCCCAACCCCATTTTCAAAATATTTTTTGCTATTTCTTTCTTTACCCATAATTTTAGATAACATTTTACAGAAATACGTTTTCGAGAGAGGGTGGATTACATTAGATTGAAAATTCAAAGAAGTTTGAAATGAATAAGTGTGAAAGAGTTTCGTGTATTTGGCACTAATGAAACAGAACACGAATTTGTCCATTGTCACTCTGTAACTTGTGACGAAAAAGCTCCCAAAATACAAAATTTTGTCAAAAACGTTAAGAGTAAAACCTGTTGTATGTGACACATTGTACCAGCATACATGCACACACTCGGGTGTGTCATCAACAGCTCAACAAATGTACCAACTCAACCATATATCTACAAACACCAGGAACTCTTTTAACTCAAAAAGCTTTATCGCTTTGTTAGCGACCGGCTTGGACTCTCTTCAGACGAACTTAAATAAAACTCAAAGAGAAAACATACATACCTCATTGTATCGACCATACTATCGAAAAAAGTCATACATCGCTGGGCACAATGCGTTTTCTCGCATCTTTGTAGCTTTCGAATGAAGCCGTCTCGCTGGTTAGGCGAGCAGGCCAACATTCCTCCCGAACAGAATACCAGTTTGTCGCTGAGTTACTCACTCACAACTGATTGGACTGAAGCAACATGAAATGAGTTTTACTCAAGAACAGAATGCACCACCTGTCTGGAAATCGTTACCAGGATCTTGCGATTGTAAGTGCAACATCCTGGCCACAGAGTTTTTATTTTATCCATTTTAAATATTCATTTCCTCGGCTTAGAATAAATTTTATACTCGAAATACTTGAGATATTTTATAAGAATTGTGTAAATTCAATCGTAATAGCATTAGACGTACGTACCAAACTTAACATGTTCTGCACAAAAATTATTCACAACAAAATTTGTATATATTATATGAAGAAATTTGAAGAAACAAAGACTTTGTATGATACTCCAAGGAATAGTATACCATCACTCAAAGAGAGAAAACAAAAGGTTATAAAACATCGAACGAAATTATTGCAGATTCTTGTAGTTCTGTAAGTATAGCGTGTGATATCCAAAACAAAATGTATCCAGATTATTCCATTCATGTAAGCTAGCAAAATCCGTGGAATTCCTACGGGTTTTGTGAGTGAATTAACGATATGAAAATAACTTATTCAAATAATACTGTTTCTTCCAAAAACATAACTTTTCTTCGTATTCGAAGCCCATCAAACATAGCTTCATTTTCTCCCCATAAATAACTATCTTTTAAGATAAAATACACATAAGAACATAAATAATGAACACAATTTATTAATTTTTTGCCAGGAACAATTTTAGAATCTGTTCTTCCTTTCACTTATTTTCGCATCAAGATACCTTATTGCATCTGTTTGTGAGCAAAATTATATCTTCTGACTTAAACATTTCAGTCAAAGATACCGTTCATTTCATATTGTAGCTGAGATTCGAACCCTAACCGCTTGATACTCATTTATACACCACGAGTGAGTCACCGCAGTTTCACGTGATTGTTCTATAAATCAACCAATTCAGCGTGAAGCTGTGGCGTGATATGGTTTTCTTGAATGTTCCAAAATTTACCCTCTACTACCTTATAAAAACCGTGTGGCGTTTAGCTCACAGCTCAGTAGGCCGACAGACCGCTGACGCCACAGACCGCCTCGGGCTTTTGTGCAGACTACTCCAGGCACTCGAACACACCACATGATATCCCACATGTAGCTTTCTATATTCACCGAGCAGTTTCTCTCTTCTCCCAGTCGACAATAATTGATATTTTTTTCATTGTAAATAATCAACACCAAATATATTATGTCCGGCAGTAAAATCAAAATTAAATATTCGTGAGTTTGCTTCAGTTATTATTCGCGCAGCCAACAACATTCTGCACGTACACTACAACAGTGATACTAAAAACATGTGCATTAGGCGCATTGCTCAGTGGTTAGAGCGTCAGATTCATAATTGCGAGGTAGTGAGTTCGATTTCTGGACTGGGCTGTGTGTTGTGTTCGTGAGCAAAACTCATTATTTCACGTTGCTCTAGTTCATTCAGCTGTAGAAATGAGTTGCGACATCACTAGTGCCAACTGTATCGGCCTTTGCCTTTCCCTTGGGTAACATCAGTGGTATGGAGAGGATAGGCTGATATGCATCGACGACTCCTGGTCTTCCATAAACAACCTTGCCCGGACTTGTGCCTTGGAGGGTAACTTTCTAAGTGCAATCTCATGCTCATTCATGACCGAAAGGGGTCTTATACATACATACATGTGTGCGAACACACACGCACGCACACATATTTGTGTGATAGTATGCATGTGTATGTACGTGTGTGTGTGTGTGTGTGTGTGTGTGTGTGTGTGTGTGTGTTTGTGTTTATGTTCATACAGCTTTAAAACCAGCAATGTTACCAATGTACCGTAACAGAGAAGTTGAACAAATAGACATCGATAAAATAAGAACCAAACTTTAAAATAATTACAAGGATCGATATGCTCAACTAAACCCTTGAAGGTGGTATTACAGCATGGCTTCAGTCCAATAACTGATAAAATACTAAATAAATAAATGAATATTTACCAAACTAATATAAACTAAATTTTAAATATTTATTTATCAGTCTTACGAATAATATCGGTAACATAATGTCATATTTCTAATACATTATTTCTTAGATTTCGTTCCATAGTTTGAAGTTGATACAAGTGGTATGTAGGTATGTGCGTAAGTACGTATGTCGGCGGATAGGTGTGCACTATTGTATTGGTATAGAGACCAGCGGTAGTCGTAGAAATTTCGCGCTTATTTGAAAATTTAAGAAATCAGAAGTTTATAGAGAACCATGAAATAAATAATTTATTGTGATATTGTATACTTTTTAAAAATATCGATGCTTTAGATGTTATTCTGATGAGGAGACATTTCTGGAAACTTTATTTCTTCTTGTACATTTTTTAACCTCTTCTACATCAAGAGTTATTATATGAAAACCTGCGTGGTAACAATATGGCAATATGGCAAAATTAACAATTGCTCCATAGATTGAAAGAAATGATAAACAGTGTTAATCGATTTTCGAAATTTACTGGGTTCTCGTCAGAGATTCTACATCATTTGACCAATCCCAGAGAAATAAGAAGCAAATCTATATTATATATATATATATATATATATATATATATATATATATATATATATATATATATATATTTCACTTAGCGTCAACAAAGAAACGATTTAAACTATGGAATGAAATCAAAGGCAGTCTGTTTATGATATTCTGCTGTTGAAGACGGCGAGCAAGCAGAATCGTTAGTACGCCAAGGAAAATGCTTAGCGGCATTTCGTTCATCCTTGCGTTCTGAGTTCAAATTCCGCTCAGGTCGACTTTGCCTCTCTTCGAGGTCGATAAAATAAGTACCAGTTGACCATTGGAGTCGATTAAATCGACTTACTCCCTCTCCGAAATTGCTGGCCTTGTGCCAAAATTTGAAACCAATATTCTGTTGAATGACTAGGTGTACAATGCTTCAACAAATTTTAAAATGCCTTTATATTCATATCAGTGAACAATTCGTATTAGCTAAACTTAACCGCGCTGTCGCAGTAAACGAAATGTTGCAGCCATGGATTATCTATGAGCTATGGATTCTAAAAAGAAAAACAAAAGTATAAGAGTAATTTAAGCAGAGGCACGACTGTATGGTTGAAAAATTGGCTTCGTAACCATGTAGTTCTAAGTTCATTAATACTTTTCCTGAAATTTGGAAGATAGAAGGCCGTTATATATATATATATATATATATATATATGTAGGAAATTGGTTATACACCATTAGGTGTACACCCAATTTCCTATATTAAATTAGAATGAACGGAACGCAGAACTCCAAACTATCAACACAAACAATATTTATTTAAGGTGGAAAATAGACAGCTTTACTCTTGGTTGTTGAGACGCCTTCTGTGTGTGAGAACATGGTTGCTGGGACGTTGGTATGTTGATGTGAGCTGTCTAGCGTGAGTTCGAAAGATGGAGAGAGACAGCTAGACACGTCCTTGCTCAATGCCGGCCAGGCTAGAAAGAGACAGAATAAAGCGGGAAACGCTTGGATGTTGAATTCCACGCATGCGTGAGACTACGCATGCGCACGGTGTTACTACATATATATAGTGTGCGTGTGTGTGTGTGCGTGTTTACGCTCATGCCGCTTAAAACTAGTGACGTTGTTGACACACTGTAATATAGTGTGGTTCGACAAATGCACATTAGTCAAACCAGTACCAAACTTACTGGAGCCGGTATGGTCTAGTAACAGTACCCGTGTAATACCCAGCATGATTATTGCAATCCAATAACTGATAAGAAACGAAATGAATAAACGAACCATACTAAATTTTAAATATTTAATTATTAGTTTTTCGAATAATGAAAATGATGTAAAAGCTGTATCTCTAATAAATTGTCATCGATTTCGATTCAAATTTTACCCGTCAACTGCTTAACGAATATTGTAAATGTCATCTCTTCGATTTCGTTCTATAGTTTGGAGAATGACACAAAAGACAGGTAGGTAGGTACTACTGTATTAATATATAGATTTAGGTATACAACGTTTCCTTGCTGCAATAAATCATATATATAGATAAGAAGAACTTTCACTATTTTCCCAATGGAGTCTTGATAATTGACACTTGCTATTATTAAGTTATTCGTTTATTAAATAAATAAATCCTATTTTGGGGTATATGGTTTGTATATTCACAATAATTGCAACATTTGGTTTCAGGTAAAACTGCTTATTGTACAATCACCCTTACATTCGAATAATATAAATACTTTGCGTCATGTGTCTCAATTGAATCTAAATTCATAAAATTAATATTTCAGCTGTATAAAATATATAACCCTAAAACGATGACATATTTTGAAAATTTCGTTTTTCTGAATGGTTACAAATTATTAGCTTCTGAAAAAGATAGTGACATTTTGTTCACAATTGTTGTGTGTATACAAATATCTGTGTGGACATAAGTATGTGCGTGTACTTGCGTGCGCGTACGTTTCCATATATGTATACATACATACATACATACATACATACATACATACATACATACATTTCTCGCTTAGGCATAGCAATACTAATAACGTAGGTCTGGAATTCAATATACATATGCTTCAGAATAAAGCATTAGTTGAGTACAGAGCGTAATATAAGATTAAATTAAAGACAAAAGAACAAGAAATTATGCAATGAATTTCATTAGCTTACAGCTGTTTCTTTTTTGAAAATCCAAGCTTATCCAGACTGACAGGCATTTACTTACAAAATCAAGGGCACCGATTATTATTGGTATAAATGTAAATATGTAATCTGGATAAAGAAGCTTGAAGTTTCGAAGAAGTTGTCCCAAATTATCTTCTTTCTCTTTGATTTTCAAACATTCACCTCAGTAGGACAGCTGACCTCTATGTATGTATGTATGTATGTATGGATGCATGCATGCATATATGTATGGATGCATGCATGCATGTATGTATGGATGCATGCATGTATGGATGTATGTATGTATGCGTCGACCAGACTATCGGATGTTGTTATACACAACTGGTCACAACGTACTTCCCCTCGCATTCTTGCAGCTTTTCGAACGATGCCGTCCCATTGGTTGAGCATGTAGACCAACATTCTCCCTGGCAGGCCGTCGCCAGGCCATCGCAGTGCCGAGTGGCCTGGAGCAGCGTTAAAAGGAAATATTTTGGCCAAGAACACAACGCACCGTCGGTTTTGAAATAGAAACCACGAGCTTGTGGTTGTGAATGCAAACACGCAAACCACTAGGTCTCCTCATGCGCACACGCACACACAATGTATGTATCTGCACAAGTGTTATTTAAATAAATCTATTTAGATGTTATATGATATTCTATAGGCGAGCGCGGCGATCAGGCAGAATGGTTAGGACGCCAGGCAAAAGAATTAGTGGCATTTCGCCCGTCTTCGCATTCTGAGTTCAAATTCCGCCAAGATTTGACTTTGCCTTTTATCCTTCCGGAATCGATGAAATAACTAAGTACCATTGAGATGTCAATGACTGGTCCCCAAACTTGCTGGCCTTGTGTCAAAATCTGAAACCAATATGAACTGATTAAGTAAAAAAGAGTTTTCATTATTCATATTGTTTCCATATTGACTTTCGAAGTAATGGTTAATTGTTTGTGCTATAAACCATTTTGGTAAATTCGAAAATTTTATACTACACACACACACACACACACATATATATATATATATAATATATATAAGGTGAGCTGAGGGAAATAATTCCAGTAGGCCAACGACATGAGTTCGTGTATTCACTTAAATTGCGAAGAAGGAATGATTTACGCATTTCAGTTCATTAAGAATGTTTTGCCAACGTCATTCTGTACAATACCTCCTACCTGAATTATATAAATATATATGATTTACACAGATATACTCAAGTACACACACACACACAATATATATAGACATGTAAATACACACACATATAAAGATAAATATATGTATACACACACATATATATACACATATGTATATACTTAAATACAACTATATGTATGTGGGTAGATACCTACACACACAAGATTGTATATATATAATGCACACACAAATACAGAGAGATACATACATACATACATACATTGCCATAATCAAAGAACGTGAATATTCTCGTTGGGAAGAATAGCAACTATTTTGGCAAAGTTTCATCTACCTGTGATATAGCGAAGATATAGTGGTGGGGAGAGGGTAATATATTTCATTCTGTAAAGATCATATTGCTATTAATAACCGTAGTGACCTCGTAGGTTTCGTTCGAAGATTACTTCTTCAATGACTGTTTCTCACTACGCACACATATACACACGCACTCATATACACACGCACTCATATACACACGCACTCATATACACACGCACTCATATACAAACACAGAAAATGGAACAATACTCATATTTCGTTTGTTAAATTTTGTCCGAGAATGTATGAAAATCAGTTTATAACACTGAATGTTTGTGTACTTTAGTTCTTTCGATGCAAACGATTGTTGCTAAACGAATATCACAACATGGTTTTATAGTTATGATATTTGTTTAGCTACCCTGAGATCATGAATTCGATGGTACCTGTGGCACGTGTCTTCTACTCAGTGGAGCTGCTAGTATAGAAGACATGTGTGCCGCTGCTCGCGGTAGCCCTTGAGTTTGCTGCTACCACCTACGGATCTTTTTTAAAACGGGGGCCACATTTTTCATTAACGAAACACTTTGAAACTTGGAACACTGGTAGAATGTGTCATATAAAACATCTTTTTCTCTTAGTCTTCTTTAAAATAAAAGAAATCCATAAGTTATTCCATGTTAAAGTTGTCGTATTTCCGTAATTTCAACCAATCACTGACGTCCATTCAGCCGATATACACTAAGTGCCGACTACATAAACAAACGATTCTGAAACAATTAACCCTAACCCTAATCCTAACCCTAACCCTAATTTAAAATGAAAAAAGCAAATAAAACGAAGATATGGAGATTAAATACGCTTTACATCGCTTAATCAGCCAAAGGAGTAAATGTAAACAACTGAATACTTGTCAGTGATTGGTTGAAATTATCGAAATAAGACAATTTTTTACATGAAATAAATTCGAATACAAAAATATTTTTCTGTTCTATAACACAAAATAGATAAGTATACGAAGTTTGAAAGTCTTTCGGTACCAAAAACACTACGTAAAACATTAATGAAAAATGTGGCCCCCGTTTTAAAATAGATCCCCACCTACCCCCATACAGGCTTATACAGCAGATTTAAAAGTGTCATCTGGGGTAGACACCCCCCCCCCCACCGCGATACTGCTTCTGCTGTAGTGTTGCTGTGACTCAAGCTTGGGGAGGGAGAACTGAACTCGCGGAATTGGGACCGTTTTTTTTTTGGGGGGGGGGTTATTTTGCACGCTGGTTCTGGATGAGGAACACTTTAAGGAAAGATAGTCCTGCAAAATATTTGGTACCTCACATTTTAATTCTACGGTCAGATAGTTCGGATAATCGATCAACTATTTTATTTCAGACGATTTACGATTTCCGATGCCGCGGATATATAATTGTTAGACAGGCCAGCAAGGCAAACATCTCAAGTCATGTACAATATTATTATTATTTCTTAATAATATTGTATATGACTTGAGAAGTTTACCTTGCCTTAATGTTTGCTGTCCTGTTCAACAATTATATATATATGTATATATATATATATATATATATATATATATATATATATATATATTCCAAGCCTTTAAGTTTTTCTTTCAATTCACATATCGCTCTATATTTCTCCTTCATTAGTTTTCTGCTTATTTCTTTCCTTTACCCCTTCTCTTTCGACAGGCTACCTTTGGCGTTATATGTTCTAACGGTTTTAAAAAAAACAACTTAATAGCGTTCCGTTCATCATTATGCACATCGATCACATTCTATTAAAATGTCTTATTGATGAATTTGGTTTCTTTCTTTCTTTCCCTGATGTGAAGATTACATTGTTTTACACCATTTTATTCCTTTTGGAATAATGCCAATGTTGTCTTCGAAACATATGTCGGAAGTGAAAGAATTTGAATAACACCTGCGTTTAACTCCATTTATTTATTTATTCATTTATTTATATGTATGTATGTATCGTTGCTATTATGTTAAACTTCCCTATGTCCAAATTTGGCGGGGTTTTTTTTCAATATTTATATTTGCTTGCAATAGCCGGTTCTTTTGGTCAGACTATCGTATCTCCAGCTGTTCCAGATGCCAAAATATCAAAAATTGTCAAAGTGTAGTACAACGGTTTTGGTATGGAATGTCTTAGCTTTGCTGTCTTATTTTTTTTTTAACATATCCATGCTCATACAAGACCTGCATTAGACTCCTCACTCGTATCATTATCGAATCCTTCCATAGCATTTACATGGCGTTACCTGCCACCTTGGGTCTTCTGGATACCAATACCTTTCATATATATATATATATATATATATATATATATATATATATATATATATATATATATATATATATATATATATATATATATATATATATATATATATATATATATATAAATAAAGGCGAGCTAGCAGAAACGTAGAAATGCTAGCTGTATTTCGTCTGTCTACTTACGTTCTGAGTTCAAATTCCGCGAGGTAGACTTTGCCTTACATCCTTTCGGGGTCGATAAATTAAGTATCATTTACGTACTAGGGTCGATCTAATCGTCTGGGCCCCTCCCCCAAAATATCGGGCCTTGTGCCTAGAGTAGAAAAGATATATATACTCTTTCAGTTTCTGTCTACCAAATCCATTCACAAGATTTTGGTCGGCCTAAAGTTCTAAGAGAAGAAACTTGCCCAACGTACTACGCAGCGGCCGGAACCGTGTGCATGTGAGGTACGCTTCATACCACACAGCCACGCCTATATATTTTTTTTAATAGATAAATATAAAAAGGTGAAACAATTAAGGAGTACCTTATGTTCTATCTTCCATGGTGTTTGAAACTTTTCACAGTTATGATATATAAAAGAGGAATTTAAGTAACTACAGTATTGTCTAAGTGAGAGATGAGTGAGAAAGCGTGTGTGTGTGTGTGTGTGTGTGTGTGTGTGTGTGTGTGTGTGTGTGTGTGTGTGTGTGTGTCTGTGTCTGTGTTGGGAGAGTATGTGTGAAACTTGGCTCAATCTTTATTGGTAAGACTGACGCAAGCTTTCCTTCAAAAAAATGTTTACAATACGAAATTGATGGATAAAGAAATGTCAGAGATAATATCGAGAGAACGTGTAATAGTGCCAACAAGAACAAAATGGAAAAGAAAACAGAATCATTCACTATAACAACCATAACACTAATCACTCGCAGACGAAACATTGATATTGAATATAGTATTTCAAAGATATCCTGTGTGTCATCTGAGTACAGATCTTGCTAATTATATACCTGTTTGGATAAAGAGAAATTTAGTCTGAATATATATATATATATATATATATATATATATGATGACTAATATAGATTCCAGTAAGATATTAACAGTATTGTTGGGAATCGAGAAAACAGAAAGTTTCTGAAAAATAAGTGTCAGGATAAATACCTAGTTACGTATAACGGGTCTTTTAAAAAAACTGCGTTGAAGATTCGCTACTCGGTTGGAAATCTTGAAATAGAGTAAGAAAGTTGAAGAAAGTAGTATTAGTAGTAGTAGTAGTAGTAATTAGAAAAAACGAATTTATTGCTTACGAATTAATCTATCATGCGTTTGATTCCAGGATCGTAAAAGAAAAAGAGGGCGAAAAATATACAACCCTTAAAATTTGAAATTTCAAGAATTTAGAGTATGGAAAGTGTAAAGGTTGTGTCTATAATAATTGGTGCATTTGGTAATTGTATGCAAAGGTATAGAGAAATGGTTGAAGGAGATTGGAATAGAATATCCTATAGAGCTTCTGCAGATTGTTTGCCTCTTAGGGACAGGAAAGATTATCAAGAGGGTTTTAAGCACTTCAAAGACTATTGCAAGCTTTTGGGAATCTTGAGCAAGTATCTTTACCTATAACCTCGGGCCTTGCAAATGGATTTGGAAGACGGAAACTGAAAGAAGTCTGTCGTGTATATTTACATACATTTATGTATGTGCGTCTTTGTATCTGTGTTTGTCCCTCAACACCGCTTGACAAATGGTGTTGGTTTGTTTCACCTCCGCAACGTAGCGGTCGGCTAAAGAGACCGATAGAGTAAGTACCAGGGTCGAATCATTCGACTAAAAGTTCTTCAAGCCGATGCTCCAGCATGGTCGCAGTCTAACGATTGAAACAAGTAAAAGATGTATGTGTGTATATATATATATATATATATATATATATGCGCATGCGCACACGCACACACACACGGACATGCATAAATATATGCACACATATATAGTGTCGTCTAAGACAGATAAGTGAGAAAGTGTGTGTGTGTGTAAGAGAGAGAGAATATATTAAATATGAATCACCATGAATCCCTAATGATATTAATGATATTTACCTAACGCTAAAATGCCATTCCACCTTACATGGAAATAATACATTAAATCTGTAATTAATTGATACGTAAACAGTATTATTGTTATTGATAACATACATTTATTGTACTAGAACGCCCATTGCTCTAGAAAGGCGGTAACACAAGCCAGAAAAGCTTAAAGTCGAAAGACCCCTGTCGTCGAGAATTAAGTTCATAAAGCCGTCATATTTTGGACATAGGATGCATCACGTGCCATTGCCCAACCGAAAGTGCGAAGAGGAAGAGAACAAGAGGCCGTCAAAGACGTTTTTGGACTAACGACATCAGAGAATCGACCGGAAACAAGACCCTGGCTGACTGTAAGATGCAGCAGAACACTCGGGTGTGTTGTCCAGCTGACACTTGTACACAGGGAGGGCCACCAGTCCGACGATAATATCTAATGCATATATATAAATGCGAATTTCGTTTATTTTTATATTTGAATTCAATAGATTTTTAAATTAGTGCCATTTCATTATTTTGTACAAATGTCATAACATCAAAGAAAAAACACATATATATGTGTGTGCGTGTGTGCGTGTGTGCATGTGTGTGTATACACACGCGAGTGAGCGCGTGCACATACACACACACACACACACACATACAAATGGGTGGATTGATAAGAGTGTATGTGATAAACTCACTGAACCCGTTTGTCTTCAAAACGTCCTTGACCACCGGTACAAGACGAAAGCTACGTAACGTATTCGACAAAATTTAACGAAAGAGGGAAAATAGCAGATTACAGATACAAAAATTCTCAAATAACGAAAATTACTAAAAAAAAACACAAAACAAAAAATTAAAAACTACTGAGTAAAGCGATGTCGAGTTATATTTAGATATTTTGTAGTCGCCATTATTTTTGTTTTGTTTCTAGATTTAAGTCGTATTATTTATATATTTTACTGTTCTGTTTCCAACCTGCAAATACTGTATGTGATCTATTACTGTACAGTTATAGATTTCTCGTGGAGAACTATTCAATCTTTTTTTGAGATAAGTGAAACAAATAAAGCAACACTACATAAATGTTGTCACACTAACCGTTTGACTCGACACTAAACATGTAGGCCGAAATCTGTATTTATTTGCGATTTTTTGTTTGTTTGTATTTTTAACTAAATTTTCTCAATATTCCGGAGATATACTTGAAAGGTATACATGATCGAAGACAGTGGGTTGAAATTAGAACAATTATTCTGTTGAAGAGACATATTAGCCTTTCAAAAATACACAAAGACTGTTAACTTCATTTAACCATGTATGTTAAAATTTTCGTCACACCAACTGCGGCCGGATCACTGACGTACTTCCACCGCATCTGGAATCACGTCAGTGACCAGGTGGCAGTCGGTGCGACGAAAATTTTGACAACAGATAATAAATATTTAAATTAACAATCATTGGGTATTTTGGGGGATGGATAATATGTGTTTTCCATGGTCTATTTGCTAAACATCTTACATATCTTACATCGTTTCTGTTTTGTATCGGTGTTTTTGTATACAGTTTGAAAACCGAACTATGAAAAACGTTTTGAGCATACACACATACATACATTCATACATACATGCATACATACAAACAAACACACATACATACATGTGTGTGTATATATATACATACATATATATATATATATGTATATATATATACATACATACCTATACGTGTGTATATATGTGCATGTATGTATGTGTGTATGTTTGTATGCATGCATGTATGTATTTATGTATGTACACGCATACTTAAATAAGAACGTACATACAGATGAGCAAGAAACTTGCATACATTAACCTACTTTCCTATACACAATCGATTAATACGATAGACTCAGAGACACATACACGCGAGCGCGTGACACATGCATGCACGCACGCATGCACACACGCCTATATCTATGGTGAGAGAGGAGACAGAGAGAAAAAAAGAGAAGGGGAGCGAAGATTCAGAGATAGATAGATAGATAGATAGATAGATAGATAGATAGATAGATAGATAGATAGATAGATGTGAAACCTCTGCATGATAAATACATTTATAAATGAATAGCGTATTAGAAAGTACATTTTTATGTCTATAATATATTCTTGTTCACACTGATCAGTTATCGATCTTTGTCCATTTATAGGTCCATGTAATTCCTTCTTTTGAAGACGCTTGCATACATTGACCGTATTCCATTTACGAAAAAATAAAAGCGATCACTTTTTATTTATTTGGTGTGTTTTTGTTTTTTTAATTGATTCCATTCGATGAGATTTGTTAGTTTCCTTGTACATGTATGTATACAATGTTAATCAAGTTTGCAAATATTGACAAAAAACGACAAACAAAACAGATTTAAAATGTGATAGTAGAAGAGTGATGGTGTGGTGGCGGGGATGGTGTGAAGGCTATAATGCATTCCGATATTTGTGTTTGTAGGATATATTAATCAGTTCGTTCGAACAGGAACAAAAAAAATGTAAAATTGCACGCAAGGCGCTGCTCCAGTTGTAACTTGGTCATAATAACAAAAACAAACAAAAGAACCAAAGAACGTGTTGATTTTAGTGATGGCAATAATTATTAGTTTTCTAATATAGGCTCCTTATTTTATTGATCCTCCAGAAGGATGGAAAGTAATGCTGACCTCTGCTGGATTTGAACTCAAGACGTGAGAAAATTAATTATTCCCAATTAACAAAGAAACGATTTTTGTTTTTAGTTCAATCCCAGTTTATCTTTGGACAATATCATCCTTTTCTCTTTCTCGTCGATATTACAAAGGTTGCTGCTCTTTGGAACCAGCTGCCTCTAGTAACATCCCATTTTATGGTCCAATGGTAGAGTTTCTTAGTGGTCGCTTGTTCTGCTATATATAGTAACTAGATCTCCCTCAAAATCACACCCTACCATCTTTATAAAAGAAAATAATACGCTGGCTAACGTGTTCCTAGAGGCAATGTGGGAGTAAAACGGGATGGTCGTGGTTGGAATACCTATAAAGGCAGAACTACTCATTCAGAGCTGGCCCGGAACTAAACAACAATAATAATAATAATAACAACGTCATAATTTGCTGGAGAAAGAACACAATCAGTAATGATCAGCATTAACCGATCATTACTGAAACTCGACAATAAAATAAAACTAAAAGAAATCTTCTTTCTTCCAGATTGAAAGATAACTTCCAAACTGTTTTATATACTGAAGAAAATGCTGAACATTTCAGACGGCCATTGTCTAGAAGAATAGTAGAGAACATAATTAATACTGATGATCTTGATTGAAAGTAATTATTCACTTTCGCATGTTTGCACCATAACAATTCATGCTAAAACTACTATTTAGTATTATGCATCGTTCGGATTACACAGTGTAACAACGGTTTTATTTATTTATTCATTTATTTTAGTGTTTGGTCAGTAAGTGTTATTTCCTATTTGCTTCTAACTAGAAATCAAAGGAAATGACTACTATTCCCTTCAGGTTTTGCTTTTGTGACCTGGACATCAATGTTTTGTAACTGACCTATTTTCCATTATTTTTCAGACAGATTCAGCGCTGAGTTGCTGAAGCAGAAATATCGTTACAACAAATGTTCTGCTCAATACCACAGATTTCCTTGTCAGTTACTTGACTTTAATCACTTGATCATGTTCCTCGGTGGGTGACAATATGTGCATCTCTCATGATGAACGGGAGTCGTGAGGTAAGGAACATCATAGCGATGTGTTGAGGGAGTTGATTTGAGGTTTGAATAAATGTAACAAAGCAAAGTTTGAAGGAAATATTAATCATTTTTCATACTTATTAGGGGTAAGCAAATAGGAAATAACAGTTGCTACCCAAGGACAAAAGTCGTGTTACACAGTGTTGTTTAATAAATAACGGTATGCTGTAATGAAGTAACGGGTTTGGTGAATCGCCAGCCATGTCTAGATATCATGATTTCTTTAGAATATTGCCCACGCGGCCAACAAAATCTGGCCAATCACGACTTCGGGTCAAATAGGCTCCAGCAATGATCTTTTTTTTTTCTTTTGACGCACTTCCTTCTGACCCGAGGCAGAGATAACATTGACAGACACAGCAGCAGTTGACCAACAAAGACAGCGGACAACAGAAAAGCAATGAACTGTGAGAGGACGAACGACGCTAGAAGTCAGTAGTCGGCAAGCAACTAACCACACTTAAACTGCTGCTATAACTACACCAAGAACAAAAACTACCGAGCAGTGTTTGTTCTGTTATTTTATGTTTTGACTTCCAATCCTGTTATCTATACCACTTTTTTCACTTTTGTGTTTTGTTTTCTTCGAGAATCAATAAAATAAAGTACTAGTTAAGTACTGGAATCGATGATATTGGCCAATACCTTCCTTAAAACTGCTGGGACGATTGTTGTTAAAAGTGGTAGACTTGGCAGAATCGTAAAAGAGGCGAAAAGCCCATGCAGCATGCATTTCATCTCTTAAGTTTTTTAGCTCAAATTCTTCGGTGGAATTAGAAGTCAAAACGCATGTGTTTTATACTTCTGAAATCGATAAAATAAAGCACTGGTCAACAATATTCCAGCTAATTTTTTACTGTTGGAGTACGCAGAAATTGTTTGCAAATTTTGTGTTTCGCTATGAAGTGTGTGCACATCTATGCGCAGAACCATCACTCAAGTTTCTTCAATTAAAAAAATCCGATTTCATCTTGAAAACCTTGTGTGCGCACATTTTTCCCCTTCGTGCGCTACTTGTGAAATCTGTCCGTGAGCACAAGTACACAGCCTAAACAACACACTGCCAGCCATTTACTGGAGGCGATATAATCGATTGGTTTCTAACCTCCAAAAGTCTGACCTGAGCCTTTTCATCATTTTTAAAATCATTCAAATAACAAGGGGTTTGGTAATCTGGTAGTGTTTTGCGGGTTAACAAGCGTTCTATTAAAATACGACAATCCCATATTTCAGTACACTGTCCTATGCCCTGTATTAACTCGTAAACGCCGTATATTCCATTAATTTGTATTATATAACACAAAATCTTTACAAAGTGTGAAATCAGAAAATTAATATTCATTCAGATGAAAATAAAAATTTTATCTTAGAATTTCATTTTATTGAATCTATGTCTAAAAATTTTTCAATGCAATCAATGCTAACTAATCGAAATTACATGCTTATTACTTCAGAATAAATAAAGTTTTTCGTTTAAAAAAGAAAATTATAAAAAATATGTTCACATTTTTCTAATAATTTAAGCGCGATTTGAAATTTCTTTTAAAAGTTCTAAGATCCGGAAAGAACAAGAGAAATGTTTTTAATATTTTTAAGCTTTACCAGGACACTTCGCGATCTCCCCCTTTCCGTTTTTATATTTTGATTCCCAAAAGTTGGCAACCCTAATTGTTGTTTGTGAGAATAGAAAATGTTGATTGAAAATAATATTAACCCAAATCACAGAAGGTTTCTCACATAAGTCGTGATTAGAACATTTGTGCTATGACTCTCTAAGTTCAAGGTTATTCAAGTTCTTGCGGTTATGCTGATGACCTAAGACAGATATAGTCTCTTGCCTTCTAACCTGTATCTCGAGAAATTGTCCGACAGCCGAGTATGATATTTCTGATATAGCATGTTTGCAGTTAAAAATAAAGATTAGTTACCAACATTGACCACCCAAAATTACTCACGTGAGCCCCATTACGTTGCTCTATTTAACGACTTTACGATAATTCATCATCGAGTCAAACCGAAACTAATGTAGTGAATCAAGATATCATGATTATATTTCCACAAGAGATAGAGCGTCTAGCAGTCGCTTCCCCGTATATTTGAAGTGCTTTATTTCATATTTAGTGACACAAAAGTGTTGTTTACCATCATTAAAAGGTCAGCAAGCCGTACTAACATAGTAACCCAGGTATGTTACGATTACTATTTCCTGTCATTTAATCAACTTATATATTTACGCTAAACTAATCCTTTCTAGAATATTTAGAATATACAGTGCCGGTCAACGATGTTCCAGCCGTGTCCATGCTATATTTTGTACATCAGAGATGGGGTTTCCTTCCCAGTCTACTTGAAAATGGTCTTTGATCTTTGATTCCTGTTTTCAAAATCTTTGATGAACGTTCTATTCTTCGTAACTACCGTCCAATCAGTCTCCTTCCTACAGTCTACAAGATCTTTTTTTTTTTTTTTTTAGTCTTTAATCGATTAGGTTCTTGTCGTGCACATAGATTCACACGATCTGTTTCAATACTTCGCACTCCATTACTGATCGGCTGTGATAAGCGAATGATTCTACCGTATTTTAGACAATTGCTGCCCGTAACATATCGAAAACATCTAACAAGGTTTGGCATAATAGTCTCCTCCACAAGCTTTAAGTCATATGGAATTTATGAGTGGATCCTTGAGATTCTAGAATCTTTTCTGTATGAATGAAGTTGTTCTAAACGATCACCATTCTTCTACTTATTGCATCTCATTTGGTGTTTCTTAAGCTTTATTCTTGGTCCAATCTCGTTTTCAGTTTTTATTAACGATCTTCCGGATAGCATATCTAACCTTGCTGTCTTTGATAGTGGACTATTCTTTGTGACGAGAAAGAAGAGTCTGATTTGTCTCATTGTGTGAAAATGGTAGCTTTTCTTGAGCTTGGCCTGTATTCAATCGGGCGCTCATTAATAACTTTTAACTCGATAGAAACTTCTTTCTATTAATTGTTACAGGAATTCGGATGATATTCCTAGTTCTAGATGTGATACTGTTTTTCCTGAATCTTCTAGGTTCAACTTTTTTCTTAAGATCCTTCTTAAAATGGTTACATTAGATCTATTCCAAATCAATGGCTATGTAGGTTGGGTCATTTTTTTATATCGAGTATATGTCATTATCTTTCCTCCGAATGAATTCTTCATCTTTACAAGACTCTTATTCGCTCTTGTACTTATTATTACATCTAAACTAGCGCCCTGTTGGTATTTTCCATTCCTTGATCGAGTCCAAAAACGAGTTTCCAAGATTGTTGGTTCTATTTCTGACAGCTAAACTTCAGCCCTTTTCTTAAAGTTAAGACATCGTTTTCTATTATTATTATTATTATTATTATTATTTCTGTTCTGAATATACAGTTATGATCCTTCTTCTGCATTCTCTTAGAATTATTTATCGGGGGATTTGTCTTTCTACTAATTCTTAGCCTTTGACTATTGTTGTTCCCCCTGGTAAAAAGCCTTTCTGCTCTAGTAGTTTCTTTTCCTCGAATACTTGTCACGGGGTTGATTTCACCTTTTACCCTTCGGGAGTCGATAAAATAAATACCAGTCAAGTGTTGGGATCAATTTACTTAACTGACCTTTCCCACAAAATTTGTCGCCTTATACCCGAGTTCAAATCCCGTGCGAGTCGACCCGGTCTTTCATCCTTCTGGCGTTGATAAAAATAAAATAGCAGCCAAGAATTGGAGTTGATTTAATTAGCTTATCTCTTCTAACTTGGCTTAGTACTTAAGTACAAAACTATCAGAGAGTGCTAAATTAGCAGAATCGTCAGAACGTCGGACAAAAGACTTTGTTGTCTTTGTTCCTCAACTGGTCAAGGAATATTAGTGTATTTTCTGTTTTCGGGATCTAATTTTTTTTTTTTTTTTCAATGTTATAAATGTGTGATTGACTTGGGAGATCGTTAGATATTATTGATTTCTTTTAGAAAGGTACAATGACGACTTTTACAAAAATGCGCAATTGATTTCATTGACCCAGCAACTGAATTGCAAAAAAAAAAAAAAAGTTGAGGAACATCTCTTTGCTTTTAGCGGCCAGAAGTCTGCGTAACTGTTGAAAATTTAATTCATTCACTGCAATGAAATACTTCTCTGAACCATACCTACCATCGTCAGTCTTCTCAGAAGAACTTGGATCAAATCCAACAATCTCATATCGGAACACACCACTAAAACCTAGAGCGGTGGTTCTCAATTTTTCATAGCTCACCCTCTTCCTTTCACTGAATGGCACTAAAAAAAAAGGCAGATTAATCCAACAGAAGCAGAAGCAAATTTCACACACACCCGTTTATTATCCATATTTACCTATCCCTTCCTATCTAGCAGGTATTTATGTATCTCGTTTTGGATACTCGCAACAACTACCGCAAAGAACAACATCAATAACAACAACAAATATACTACCCGATAGCATTTACTTGTTGACCGTACAATGTTTATTGCGTTGCTGCAGTCATAGTCTATGGCGTTGTTATGGTAACGGTTTATGTCATTGCAGTGGTTGCAACTAATTAGTGCATCATCTGGCAATCGAGGACACCCCGACCTCGAAGACACACCCTAACTTTGACTTGAAAATTTTGATTTAAAAAAAAGGAAGGAAGATAAACATAAAACAAGATCCCCATTCTTTGCCTTACTTTACGGAAATGTTTTGTAATTGCCTCAGATATGTAATAGTATGAGACACTGAGGGGGTTGGGCGTTACGCTCAAGATCATAGGTCCTGTGTTCGATTCTCGGACTGAGTGACACGTCGTCCCTTTGAGTAAGGCACTTCATTTTATATTGCTTCGGTCCACCCAGCCAAAAATGAGTACGAGCAGCAGTTGGCGGGTGAAGAAAGGTTAACCCTTTCACAGATTAGGGTGCCGTTGAGAGAAGTCTTGTACTTTTAGTCACTTAAGCGCCACGAAAGCCAGGATAAGGTCCGGACTAATGGAAGAGTTGGTTCGAAACAGACCTGGCTACATACTGATCTTGTTTCAACCTGCGAGCTGTAGCCATATTGTGGCACCACCATCAAATGTTTGAAAATTAAATTCTGACATAAAGGGGACGTTTTTTACATGTTTTAAATTTAAACTGGCACGTGCAAAATC
Organism: Octopus bimaculoides; assembly: GCF_046866305.1. Taxonomy (NCBI): domain Eukaryota; kingdom Metazoa; phylum Mollusca; class Cephalopoda; order Octopoda; family Octopodidae; genus Octopus; species Octopus bimaculoides. The sequence goes on along the minus strand of NC_142933.1, from coordinate 119,686,192 downwards.
CACCGAGCCGTGGTTCATTTGGTACCGGGCCGTACAAATCATTTGATACAGACAGGGCCGCACTTTACTGTGTTTTGTTACGCGCGTGATCTCACAGTCTGTGGGAAAATTGTCTTGCATCGGTCCGAAGTACAAAAGAAATAAAAAAAACCCTTTGGAAACCGCTGCTCTAGGATACAGTGTATATTTTCGAGGCTTATCTTAGGGGTGGAGATTGTGTCCTGAGCGCCTTGTGAAACTGGGATTACATTTTAATGTAATTTTAACAGAAAATTTACGAGGCAAAAAAAAAAAAAAAAAAAAAAAAACGAATAGATGCTATTGTTTCAGTCACTCATATTTAACCAGAAAAAGTTTCTTTATCTACATTTTGATTTTAATTTCTGTTGTTTTAGAGTATTTGAAAATGCCAAACAGAAGTGGCCATGTGGTACGAACCTTACTTCCCAATCACATGATTCCGAGTTCAGTCCCACTGCGTAGCACCTTGGGTAAGTGTCTTCCACTATAGCCTCGAGCTGACCAAAGCCCTGCAAGTGGATTTGGTGGACAGAAACTGAAAGTGCGTCGTACACACACACATATATATATATACTAGAAGCTAAGCCCGGTTTCACCCGGTCAGAGAACGACGCGAAGAGAGAAACGAAGACATAAAAAAGAGGAAGAAGTGGATACGAAGTGGTGTTTGGACGACGGATCTTGGTAGAAAAAAAAAGAATGTCATGGTGAGTTAGTAAGGAGAGCAAAGCAAGACTGGACTTACTTGGGCTGGCAGGACGATGAAAAAATTGCGGAGTTGAAATTGGAGCAGTTGAAGTTGCCGTTGTTATCATTGGAGTGCCTCTTGGTAGACAACATTCTTCGTCCTTCCCTCGAGTGCACAAATAGAAAGACCATGGGGACAGCCAACGTACAGTTGTGCGTGTGAGAATACTTGCTCTGTCAGATTCAAACCAACCGCTTGCACTGGTTGTCCCGGGAAAGCAGAGTTTGATGGGAAATTGCATCTGTTTAAACTTGTAGGTCGTATCGGAGTGAGTAAGGGAAATGGAAGTTATAAGTATGTCTTAGCCAGCGGCCGGTTCATTCAAGATTGTTGCCTACAGAACTCGGGAGCACAATTTTTTGATAATCATCCGCGTACCATTGCACATTATTGGAGCATCTAAATTCCTTAGCAGCATGTTTGGAGCGCCAACTTTCAGATGCAGTTCGTGACCTGGTAGTTCTGTGGGTCCCCCCTTTTGTCAGATTTGTCATGGGCCGGCCGGTCTATCTCAGATACATGGGAAGCTAGATTAAATTTTTCATCAACACAGGGGAGCCGAAATAAATTTTTTCAATGTTCAAGGGAAGCCAAATCGCGAAAAAGGTTGAGAAATGCTGATCTATAACGATGGTTTTTATTTAGGCACATCGTAAAAGTAATTATAATGAATTGCTTAATATAAAGAAAAGTTTTTTTTTTCAAGCAAATACAGTTAGAATAAATATTTAGCACAAGGAGAAAGAGACAAAAATAAAATAACACGTCAAAATTTTTTTTTTCTAAAATCGTTCAATGACGTTAACTGGAGTGTGGGGTTCGAGTAGACGTCATTCCACCTTTTGATTTATCATTACCATTCTTTTCGTTCGATTTTATTTTTCCTCCACTTTTTTTTTTTTTTCTAAAAACGTTCAATGACGTTAACTGGAGGGCCGCTGTTCAATGCCTGAAACAAGTAACAGATTAAAGATGGTTTCAAATTAATAACAAGCTCCGAATTCATAACAACCACGCTAAATGAAACTTGGCTCTCATTAAAGAAGATGTGTTGAAGTTTGCTTTGAGTTTGCTGCTTCCGATCTGTCACGCCTTTCGATTCCTTATTTTCTGTACTAATTTCATTTATATGATAAAATACATTAACCAAATTTATTTATGTAATATATGCATTGAAATACAGAAAAAAGAAAGTAAGAAAGAAAAAAACAAACACCTTCCTTGACAACGGAAAATTCGCAGTAATGGCATCTCAAATTTCCGATGCTTTGCCGTTATTTGGAAAGCTTCCTGCTGATATTTGCCGGAATGAAAATTGTGTGAATGAATGAAGGAAGAAAGGAAGAATACAAGGAAGCGATCAATTATTAAATAACAATAAAACCAGTTGGTTTGATCATCATCCTTAACTGCTAGAAAGACTTACACGGACCCAATTTCGCCCAGGGACAAAGTGCATATTCATATGAGTTCGTATATTTATATCTAAGCCATTTTCTTTTAGTGCTACTTCAGTAATTGCAGTCTTATACAGGTGTTATTGAGTTACGAAGATTTTGTAGAAGTCTGTGATATTTGATCGCTTTAAGAAACGACAGCACAAACACACACACACAGTCACGCACACACGCTGCACACACTCACGCATACACACACACACATGTACATACACATGTACACACAATCTCTCGCGCGCTCGCTCACTTTCGTGTACAGCTGATTGAGGTGTCGTATGGAAATTAGGAAAAATTGTGCTGTGTATTGTATTCTGTCGTAAAAACGTTCGCACTTACATTCCCACGAAAAGTTCAGCCTTCACCATGTGTGTGTGTGTGTGTGTAAGGGAGCGTATGTTTGTATATGTGTATATGTATGTATATTTATATTTATGTAGACAGACAGATAGAGATAGATAGATAGATAGATAGATAGAGAGAGAGAGAGAGAGAGAGAGAGAGAGAGAGAGAGAGAGAGATAGATAGATAGATCTACATACATGCACATTTATATTTCATATACATAATAAACACAGTATATGTATATCCAATACATACAATAAACACATATGTATATATACATACATATATGCATTCATATGTGTGTGTGTATTTATGTATGTATACACACACCGGCACACACACACACACGCGCCAATTCTTCTCATAGCACACGCACGAGCACTGCATGGTACAGAACCAGCTGTGGTAGGCTTGGATGAAGTGATTAACAACTGCAGAGACAGAATAGAAACAGTCAATAAGAAAGAGTTATTTCGATCGCATGATAACTACATACAGCGCTGGACAGCTTTAATTGAAAGAACTGCTAATAATAAATAATAAAGACCATGCGTATATTCCGCCAACAGCAGAGGTGACTATCATTATTTTGTCCTTGTATGCGAGATGGGAAATCTCTTAACATGTCTATGATGCATTAATTAGAATGTAGATTCTGCATGTGTGTGTGTGTGTCTATGTACATATGTATGTACATGGGTGTGTGTGTATGCACATGGATGTGCATGTGTGTGTGTGTATATATATATATATTATAGAAAACAGTTTGAATCGGTTCTATGCGACTTAAAGTTTCCCGGGCTTCTAACAGAAATCCATTTCTTTCAGGCTTTAGATTACCGACTTTAAGTTGCATGGAGCTGTTTTAAATAATACATGTAACTCGTACTAAATGTGTTGAATACCCTTTTCTTTTGTTTGCTCATTCATTCGTGTGTGTGTGTGTGTGTGTGTGTGTGTGTGTGCGTGTGTGTGTGTGTGTGTGTGTGTGTGTGTGTGTGTGTGCTTCAGTTGCATACACATTGTTTTTTTATTATATTCTAGTATCAAAGGCCATAAATTTCATCTAAGCATATCGCTTCGAGTAAAGACCATGGTCAAGATTCTCTAAGATCGAACTGCAATATGGTTTTCTCGTACGGAACCGCAGTATCTTGCCTTTCGTTTAATTCAATACTGCTTCATTTGCCTTCGCCGAGTGTGTGCGTGTGCGTGTGTAGATATAGATAGATAGATAGATAGATAGATAGATAACGTAGGGTGTTCGAGCTATATTTGACGGTTTTTTGTCTCCTTTTTTTATTTCGAGAACAGTCTGATGTATTGATGAAGAGTCAATGGCGTTGGAGAGCATAAACATTAAAGTTGTAACTAAGAAAACTTACCTGACATGGCGGACTGGAAACCATCTGAATATTAGAAAAGAGTTACTTGCATCATGATGATTCGCTCTGGGTATCAAAATGCCGACAAATTGACTCCTGATGAATGTTCTTTGAAACAACGTAAAGGCTGCAAGACGTAACATGGACATCTGCAACAGAAACTACGAAACCGTGGCCAGTAGGAAGGGTCACAGCAGGCGTTCTGACCGACGTCATTACTCCTGGTTAATTCTCTGTGAACACTCTAAAGGCTGAAAGACATGACAGGGACAGCTGCAACAGGGATTACGAATCAGTAGCCAACATGCGTTTCGACTGCGTCCATACACCGGAATTCATCCAACAACTTCAGGACAA
>NC_142933.1:119444382-119481882 GCF_046866305.1 Octopus bimaculoides | reverse complement strand
AGATGTATATGTATACATATAGATGTATATGTACACGTTATTCCACTAACTGAAACAATCACATTTCGATACTGTAATGACAGATACTTTCAGAGAGAGAGAAAGAGAGAAAGACAGAAAGAGAGAGAAAGAGATGTATATGTATACATATACATGTATATGTACACGTATATGCATAGATATATATATATATATATAGATATGCATACATGTATATGTATACATATGTGTAGATGTGTATATATATAGATCTATATGCATACATGTAATATGTACACATATATACATATATACATATATATGCATACAGATATCTATACATATATACACCCATCACACACAAACACATGCACACAAACACACACATTAGTCATTTGTTTTCTTATCCAAAACTACGTCAAAAGTACTGAACGGATCTTTATGAAATTTGGAAATTATATTCTATGTATAACGGCCATAACTCCCATCAAAATTCATATATTTTTGACATTGATGAAATTTTAACCCGAACATAACAGATAAGCATTATTTGTAATTCAACGGTACAACAGTGTAAGACTACCCTTTCAGATATACTTACATTGGGATTTCTGCAATGTGGTGCATAAATTGTCAAATAAATGAGACGCGTCTTTGCCTCCACTGATTCACTTGCAAAGTGTTGAGTAAAATTATTTCGTTGCAGACCTCCTTTGGGTCTTTTTATTATCACTGCGACACACATAGTCCCCAGTTGGTAACATTGATTTCAAGGCCCTCCTAGATGAGAGACTGGCATTCCACTTAATGTCTCTGTTCCATGCTGGCATGGATTGGAGAGTTATTAATGTAGAAATATGGTATCGTAGCTACTAACAGTTGAGGGTTGCGTAGTCTAGACGGCGTTTTTAGATTTCATTATTCTCTTTAACCCGGGCAAAGCCGGATATTTCTGCTAGTGCATAATAAATTCAAAACGATGTGAATATGCAAACAATACATTCGACAAAGAAAGCTGAATGCTAAAGGTTTAAAGCCAGTTAGAAGAAAAAAGAACTTAAAAGTGTTAGGATTAAATATCAAAATGTTTTATTAAATTAGTGAATCAATAAGAAATCTCCTTTTTCCAGAACTCACTTTTAATAAAACCTGCACACACACGCACGCACGCACACACACACACACACACACACATACACATTATTGTGGAGATTGTCAAGTTCAGTACTTCAGGGACTGGTAGTTTCATCTTAAGACAGACTGTGGGACATTTATTTAGAAGTGTAAAGAGTGTGTGTGGTGTAATTTTTTTTTTTTTGTGGGGCTGTTTTTTTATTTTTGTTTTGTTTTATTTGAACACACCAAAGTTTTGTGGGTTTGTTTGGAGATATATGTGTGAAGAGGCAGGATTATGAAGTGTGTAGGTATAAGTTTTAGTGGTTATGAGAAATGATAACAAAGATAGATAAGTTTAATTTGTCATTCAATGGGATGATGTTGTTGTCATCATCATCATCATCATTATCATTATCATCACCCTTTTTTTTATCTGTTTTCCATGTGATATGGGTTGAATAGTTTGACAGGGACTGGCAAGCCAGAGGACTGCACCAAGTCTGCTTTGGTATAGTTTCTATGGCTACATGTTCTTACTAATGCCGACCACTTTACTAACTGTACTGGGTGCTTTTTACGTGCCACCAGCACCAGTGAGGTCACTAGGTAACTTGTAAGGCAAAGATACTTCAACTGAGAATGCAACTGAGTGGGCATGTAAGTTTGTGAAAATAAAGTTCAATGGTGCAAGATCATGTTAAAGAGCTTCTTTCTTTTGTCCAAGTGAGCATGATTGATATTAGTTTTAGAAAGTGAAGACAACTTGTTCTTGAAGGTTTTCTGGAAACTGTTTACAATTTTGGAGTAGGTAATGTTCCTTATTAATTGGAAGAGGGTTGCAAAATGTATGTTGAACTGTGGATATTTTGCTATTCTGAAGCCGAATTTGGATTTAGATGAAGATATAAATTTATTGAAATTGTATCAAGTAAAATTATCAGAGAAATTCATATATTTTGATATCTTTGTAGAGATGTATAGTATAACTTAAGTATTGAAGCTTAGATTAAATTTTCTTATATTTACATACAAAAGTTTTGAATGTAAATATAAGAAAATTAACCCTTTAGCATTTAAACTGACCATATCCAGCCCAAATATTCTACTTGTTTTATGTTAAAACTGGTGAGATCCAGCCTCTCACACCTACCCTAAAATAAACAATCTAAAATTCTAAAATAAACAATCATGTCATCAAAATCCCAAGGCTATGAGATAATGCATGATTAATGCAAAGCAATGTGAATAAATAAGCATTGCATTTAACAGGATAATCTGAGGGCTACAGGGTTAATAAAGGTTTCAGTTCTGAAGATGAACAGCATTTGCTGTTTTATTGTGACAGTTTGAACTTCTATTTCTGCACAAGTGCATGCTTGCAACTTTATTTGTAGGCCATAAGCAAACAAAAGATTAATTTTGGGGAAGATAGGAGACAAACAGCAGGGATTATGGGGCCTTCATGCAGCAGTGCTGCTGACTCCAAGAGAAAGGCTTGAGGGGGTTATCTACCCTTGGGGGTCCCACGATCGATGTATGGAAAAATAAAATAGCCTACGACATGTAATAGGACTTCGGAAATCTACGTATGAGATTTGGTGCAAATCGGTTGTAAAATGTAGAAATGCATGCAGTTACACAGACAGACATCTTCTGTGTTATAGATTATGCCAATATATTTTACGTAACAACAAAGACAGTCATTTGAGATCTTTTGAATTACCACTTATAACCTCTTATTTTTCTCCAATATCTTTAAGTAGTAAAAAAAGAAAAGAAACTTAATAAAGAAACCTAAGACTTATTAAAAGGTAGTTTTCATTGCAACTACAAATAGTATGGATATCATTCTGATCTGCTATTGTATATCACACACACACACACACACACACACACACACACACACACACACACACACACACACACACACACACACACACACACACACCTCAACAGACCATATCCAGTGATCACTTTTAATAAAATATCATCAGTTGAAGGAGGGTTTTGAAAAGATACCCACTTAACAGGAATCTCTTCTAACAACACATTATCCATAATGCTCATCTTTTATATCAACAATCAATAAGATGAGCCAAGGCAGCATCCGCATAGCCATGTGGTCATTAGACCAGCTAGAAATAGCAACCAAATTCTTTCAATAACACTCTGCTATCTTAAAAAAACCCCAAAAGATACATTGTATGATGCAGTCTTTCAGATGGGATTGTCAAGGCTGAAACCTTTAGTCATAAGTCTTCCTATTCAGTACCAACCTAGGGTCAAATAACAATGACTATGATTACATTTTATCTGTAACCTATTTTCTACTCTGTATTTTTACATGGTTGGTATCATAGCTAATGCAGATTAACAGTTTTCTTTTTGTATCCCTGATATTATTAGCATTTTAATTTTCTCTGATATTACTAGCATTTTAATTTTCAAGGATAATCTGTGTTCTTCCAAAAGGGTTACCTTTTCTGATACCAGTAACCATTTCAATTTTACAACAGCATTTTCAAATCCATCCAACCATCCATCTTTTCTGCCCTGGACTGAAGTAGGGTATATCTAAAAACCAAGATGTATGTATTGTTTTCATATTTGCTAACTCCATGTATTAGGTCTGTTGAAACAGAACTAGGTATATTCAACAACTAATGAAAATTTTCTGGGGGCCTCAGATACATAGGGTTGGCTGGATACCTGCAGGCCTGGTGATTTTTATTCTTTATTGTTTTTTTTTTACATGTGGCAGACTGACTGTTACACCTGAATGCAAATCTCCCCTCTCCATGCCACCAGTGTTGACTAAGGAAAAGAACCTCTCCCTTAACCCCTTTACTGTGAAAAGATAGACCCACTCAAAATTTCATAACCCTTAACTGAGAAAAGCAATTTTTTTTATAGAAATCTATCTTTTGCTGAGAAATGTTTGAAATAATTTTCTGTTGAGAAATGTCAAGTTTATTGAGACAACATGACTTACAGAAAATACCAATTCTATTTTTTGGTAGATTTTTAACGTCGTTACTGGAATAACTCTGTATCTAATTTCACAGTTGAAGGGTTAAAGCTGATACAGTTTGGTACACGTGTCAGGAATGGCATTGCTGTTAGATTGGACCGGAACAGATAGCACAAAGCACCCTGCTCAATGCTTTAACACTTTTGCCAATTGAAGGAGTGATGTATATGGGTGAGTGAGGATAGGGATCGGCCTTGCTAGAATGTTCACTCTTACCTCACTAGTATTTTATTTGGTTTTAGAATTAAATCATAATTTTACCCAGATTCTGAGAATTTGACATTGTTTGTATAAGTAATTGTAGATGTTGGTAAGTGCAATGATTCTTTCAGGCATTAAGTATTTTAGTTATTGTTTTTTTTTTTTTTTTGAGTGTGATTTTGTTTGGCTCTGTGGTTTCTTGAGTTTTTAGATCTTCCTATTGCTTTACATGTATTTAATGGTTGATTTTTTTGTTGTTGTTGTTGTAAAATGTTTTGCTACTTACTGTGCATAGTGTTTTACTGGTAGTTTTGTGGTTTATGTTGGATTCAAATATCTGCCAGTTCTCACTTTTCCATGATTCATTTATTCTTACTTCCTTGTTTAATTGTTTGATGTTGAGTTTCATTCCAGTTGTGTGTGGTTTTGGCTATTGTCTTTGAGACTGAGTCTAGTTTGCATGAAGTTGCTATTTCTGGTGTATAATTAGAACAGTATTTTTTTATGTTGTTTTGTGGAATATGTCTGTTTTACATACATCTATAATTAATTCATTGAATATATGTGTTGCGGTGTCTGTTTGTGATTGTGATATTGCTAAATTCTGAAAGCCTTGATTCTGTTTCTTGCTACAACACATTCTAATCTGCTTTTCTGAAGTTTGTAAACATACTTTTGCTTTCTTCATTGACGATGGTTGGCATGTAGTCCGAAGAAAGTTTGAGGATTGTTTGCAAAGTGGGAGTTAGATGTGAGGAGCATAAGTTGATGCCTGGTGAAAAAGCATTGTAGCTGGCTTGATGAGATATATGCGTGTAGACATGAATCGTTTAGGATATAAAGGGAGTCTAAATGCAATGATATTATGTCACATTTCTTGTTATCTGTTAATATTATGAAACCAGAAGGTTTTGAGTGCAATGAAGTCTCCTCCAGGGTTAGTGATGGTAGTGTTTGTAAGAATGTTATAATTTACAGCTGAGGTGTGCAACCTGATGGGTTAGTTAGTGAGGTCAGTGTATAAATAAATAAATATATAAATCATCATCCTCATAAATAAATATAAATGTGTGTGTGTGTGTGTGTGTGTGTGTATGTGTGTGTGTGTGTGTGCGTGTGTGCGTGTGTGTGTTATATTAATGTACTTCACACTGCAGTTTTATTTTGAAAGTTTGCATTTCTAGTGTCGTGTTATTTTCTGTTTCCTTGGAAATATTTGTGATAATTGGGGCGTTCTGGTAGCAAAAATGCTCCCAGAATTATCATTTCTGAATGTTGTGAGTGATGACAAAAATAATTGAGTTACACATAGGTGTTTTTAATGTTGTTAATGTTGAATTTGCAATTTTTTTTTCATATACTACAAAGTTAATTTTTTGTGCATGAAATGTTTATTTTAAACTGTACTCTGTGGACATGTCACTTCAGGAAGGAAGATAACAATAATACCTCCTGTTTTTATCATCGTTATTGCTACCATTGTTACTATTATTTTACCTGTAGAGATGTGTATGTTATGGTTTATTTGGAAATGTGGTTTGGTAGTATTTGTGTGAATATTTCAAAGACTTAACTTTCTAGAGGCCTTAGTGCCTATTTCATGCAGAGTTATAACTACTGTCGTTCTTCAAAGATATTTGAACATAACCCTCCAACTACTCGATCCTCTAATCTTGATCATCTTTTTTTTTCTGACAAATTATATTCAGTATTTGTTTATCTTGTAAATTCAGCCATTTTTGAAGACAGTAGGATAGAATTTGAAGTAGGCTTGTCTACTGCAATTTTTTGCAGGTTGAGTGACCACGTAGAGGCTTCTTTCCTAGCTCAAGAATTGTTTCTGCTTGTAATTTACCCAAGTATGTATATCTTCAAAGTTGATATTTACCTTCCATCTATTCAGCATTAATAAATAATGTACCAACTATATTTTCAGATCAGTTCAATCAGCTTAATCCCCACCAACTAAACATTTAATCTAGGGCTGCTGTTAAAGTCATTATTAAGTTTAGCTATTAAGGACATATTTTGCTTTTTAAAATTTATGAGCTTGAAGAAATATTTATTTGCTTCAAGAATACCTTTTCCAGTTTAAAATGTAATCAAAATATATCTAGATGTAAAAAGGGACCAATAATACATAGTGCTTAACTTTGGTTACAAGGGGATTAAGCGAATCCCTTCCCCCCAAAATTACTCATCTTCCGAGAGGATCTGTTATCTATTTTTGACAGGTGAACTACATCACATATCAAACACTTTGATCAACCCCAGTTCCCTAAATATTAACCTAAACATGAACTGCATTGATCTCACTGACCAGGAGTGCCTGCAACAACTGTGAGCATTTGATGGTCTTTGCTCCCCAGGCTAAATAATAATAATAATAATGATAATAATAATAATAATAATAATAATAATAATAATAATAATAATAATAATAAATAATAATAATAATAATAATAATAATAATAATAATAATAAATAATAATTATAATTCATGATGATGAGAATGATGATGATGATGATGAATTACTATTATTATTATTATTATTATTATTATTATTATTATTATTATTATTATTATAAAAAGAGCTTTGGTATTGGAGCTTAGCTCCGGTTTTAATTATGGTTGTACGTGATAGCTGGTATGCAACAGTATATCCCAAATTAAACTCCTTACATACAGATAAAGAATCACCATTCTTATCTCTTACAGGATAGCTAAGAAGTATAGTGTCAGGTAACAGTTTAAAGAGGAAAGAAAGTTTAAAAGAAGATATATGTCTTTCTCCCCCCCCCTCTCTCTCTCTCTCTCTCTCGTTCTATGTGTGTGTGTGTGTGTATATACATACAGACATACACACACCTATTTGTGTGCACAAATGAAAGCGAAACCAGAAACCAACATAACAAGACAATCACACATTTAGATCTGTTTGTGTTTTGTCAGCCATATGAAAATTTTACTTGAAATTAGAAGAGCCAATGAAGGATCATCTATGTGGTTGTTAAACTTGAAGGAAATAGCAGCCAAATCAACCCCAACTTACACTTGACTATCTCAGAAAGACAGGACACATTAGATCAATGGTTCTCTAATAATATTTAATAATATTTAATTATAAAAACACAATAGGATTTTTTTACACATCAAATGGCTATGAGTATCCAACAGAGAAAATAAGAATCAAGAGGAGCCACAGGTCAGAAAATGGTTCAGAATCACAGCATTATATAACTTGAAATGATGTAAGTTGAGGTCAGCTTGTGTTTCTATTTCTACATGAGGGTGAGTACTTAGAGTGCTGAACTCACAATGATAGGGTTGTGGATCCAATTCCTGTACCAGGTAAAATGTTGCATCTATGGTTTCATGCTATTCCAGTCTGTTCAACTGAAAATGGGTATCAGCTGGTGCAACCCTTTCTGCCTCTAGTTGTCACATCCTGAATGTTCTATAGGATCAAGGGTTGGAAGACTGAGAAGGTGTCTGTGGAATCTCATGACTACAGAGACCCCCTAGAACAATTAGTGAAAGCTTGGTACTTGCTACCAAGTCTTACTTGCAAGTGACAACTATGGTTAAATTTTATTTTCAAATTATTAGCTTTCCATCATTTCCCATGAAATAACTATCTATTTCTCTATCTGGTGCTATTCAAACATTTAAATTGAATTGCTTCTTTAATGACATTACTATATAACTGATCATAAATAATTGGTGACTATTGGAGAGAAGGAGAGAGAGAAAATGGGGAGGAAGAGAGAGAGAGATGATTTAGCAACACTCTTATCAATAATGATCTGTTAATCTATGAAATAATCAATGACATAGGTTGTTGTTCAACCTCAAGTCAGTCTTCACTAAACAGATCTATAATCAAAGGTGTGTTCTAGCCATCATTATCTCACCTGTGTTTTAAGACAGTAGGACATGATTGACAGAACTTTGGTTCTTATTTTTAGCCCATTGAGTGCTTACATAGACATTCCCTTTCTAGCTCAATCACATAGGTCTAACTGTGAGTTGTCAGTAAGCCAAATCAAGGGCTCAGTTTCAATTCCCACTTGAGATTCTTTCACTTTTATTACTTATGCCTTTGTGAAAGACACAACCACAACAAACCAACAAGGGATTCTCTTTTCACCTCCTGTGTCTTGGCACCTGTGGGTCTACAGGTGTCGTTAGCAGTTTTGATCCCTTTAGCATTCAGATTACTCTTTATGTCAAATGTAATGCTTATTTATTCACGTTTTTTTTTAATTAATCAAGCATCATCTTATAGCTTTAAGAGTTTGATGTGATTATTAATTTTTAGAAGAATGACATTATAGGGTAGGGGTGAGAGGCTAGATCTGGCCTGTTTGAACATATAACAGACAGAATACTTGAGCAGGATATGGCCAATTGAAATGCTAGAGGGTTAAGGCATGTCAAAAAATGCCAAAAGATGTCAGAAAATGCATTACACCCAGGAATATGAACAGTTTAACACTCTCACCTAGCATTTTGTGTGTGCCTTTAGTGGAGTCTGTTGAGTCACAAGCATTTAAGCCAACTCTACAATTCGAGGACACTTTCCTCCTCTCCCTTTCACCAGTCTTGGAGGTCTTATAAAGGGGTAGGGTCATGGACATCATGGATAATGCCTTCCCTCCAGTAGTGTAGCTGGAGGTTGAACAGTGAGGCAGTCCACCCTGGGTGATGGCCCTCTGGCATCATCTGTATAAGCCTGAATATACTTGAGGGCCCAGGAGTTGGGGTTGGCAAACCCAAGGACTACCCTGGGTGGCATACACTCTAGCTATGCCACTGCTTACTTCCTGACTAAAAGAGAAAAAAATTTCTTTATAGCAAAGTGCAATGTGAGTGCTCATCTCTGTTTTAAAACAAATTTGATATTTATTTATATAATAAAAAACTCTTGAAAAACTGCTGATGTGTTGCACCTTATTCAGTATATCCTCATTATTCTTTACATCCAATTTTAATTTCATGGTTTAATCAGAAAAGGAAGACTAAGGTCTTCAGGGCCTCCAAGAGAGAAAGAGAAGAAACTAACCTCTAACTGGAATCCTTGCTCGAAAACTTGCACCAAGTAGACTTTGCTAAGGATACCCATGGATCTTTTGTGGTGTTGAAGTGAGTGCTGGATTAAGTCTCCCACTCAAACTACATGCATTATGTTAAATCATGAAATATCTTGTAATTATACCAGATTACAACAGTGAGATGTGTTTTCTGGTAGACCCTATTTAAAGCTAAAATTGCTTGAGCCAAAGAGAGAGAGAGAGAGAGAGAGAGAGTGAGTGAGAGAAGTGGGGAGAGAGAGTCAGAGATAGAGAGTCAGAGAGAGAGAGTCAGAGAGAGAGAGAGTCAGAGAGAGAGAGTCAGAGAGAGAGAGTCAGAGAGAGAGAGTCAGAGAGAGAGAGTCAGAGAGAGAGAGTCAGAGAGAGAGAGTCAGAGAGAGAGAGTCAGAGAGAGAGAGTCAGAGAGAGAGAGTCAGAGAGAGAGAGAGAAGTGAGGAGAGAGAGTCAGAGAGAGAGAGAGAAGTGAGGAGAGAGAGTCAGAGAGAGAGAGAGAGAGAGTCAGAGAGAGAGAGAGTCAGAGAGAGAGAGAGAGAGAGAGAGAGAAATAGACAGACAGACAGAGAGTTAAATGTATTGGTTATGGAGATTGAACAGTTCTAATGATACAAACTATCAACTCTCTCGTAGATCCAAAACACTATTGATTTGGCTTTCTGCCACTCTTCACATGCAATTGTGGTAAAAAATGCTCAATGAATGATTGATTGATTGATTGATTGATTGAGAGAGCATCATAATTATCATTATCACCATTGTCATCCTAACTTCAACCAATTCTATATTAACTTTGTTATAATCTCCACCACAACCTCCATCACTGCTTCACTGCTGCCACAACTGCCATCACTTTACCCTTTTAGTAGCAGGTTAGATTTTTATATTAATTTATTTTTCATTTTTTTTTTAATTGCCTTATAAATTTTTCATTGCAAAAACATTTAAACTATTAAAAATATGAAGAAGATTTTTGGAAACAAGTTCCTGCTTTTAATCAAAATTGTTCAAACTCAAAAATAATTTATTATACTGATGGCAGTTTTACTTTTAAGCCTCAAAATGAAAATCATGTGAGAAGGTGACTGGAAACTGTTGATGGAGTGACTCATAGACTTTATGCCAATCTCCATTTCTCATAACAACAACAACAACAGCAGTGAAATAACAAAAGCAATGGAGTCTCAATGTAGTTCTTGACCTGATAGAAATAACAGCAACATTTCTTTCATATCTCAGCCAACTATCTTAAAAAAAGGATGGACACATTGGACAACATAATCCATCATCATAATCACTATCATCCCCATTTAATATCTGTTTTCCCTGCTGGCATGTGTTGGTCAGTTTGTCAGGAGTCAATGAGCCAGAGGAATGTGTGAAGCTCTACGGTCTAGGTGGGATGTTTACGGCTGACCTGGTATTAACTAGCATTGCAATAAGAGCAAGCAACAGAGTGACTGACCTGCTAGAAATAGCAGCCAAATATTCCTCAAATCACACAATGTCCTCTTAGATAAAGAATACCTAGGATAACGATGTCCCTGAGGTACAAAAGATGGGATAACAGTCATGGTTGAAACACTTTTCATCATAGGTCTACTGAATCAGAGCTGACCTAGAGTTAATCCACAACAAAATAGTAGAGGATCAGTTTTTGCTCTTCTCCCCACCTCTCTTTCTCTCCACATCTTCATTATCATGATCATGAACATACATTCTGATCGAAATTTGGTGGATGAAAGCTGTTCTTATGCATGTATATATGTGTGCATGTATGCGTGCATACATGTGTGTGTGTGTGTGTGTGTGTGTGTGTATGTGATGGCATTGATTTTGTTTCAGTGGTGACTTTGCTTATAGCTTCCATAAACATAACGTCCAGCTGTGGCTTGAAAATAAATAAAGATTGCCATCTGCAAGGACATCTGACCATAGAAGTTGATTCAAGAAGTTTCACTCAACTCATGACAGCACGGAAAAAAGTGAGGATAATAATGGTGACAGGGATGACGAAGGAAGGATACAGTCTCTGTGTAAAAGCCACCACCTATTTCTAACGTTTATAGCAATGACCACTGGAATTATCATTTGACAGCAATTGACTATTGCTTCTTTCAATGGTTATCAGAGAGCCTGCCAGTTTATTCATCATCAAAGTAGTATGTACACACACACACACACATACACACACACATACATACACACACACACACACACACACAAACACACATAGACACACCCACGCACTCAGATACACCCACACACATGCATGCATAAACACAAACATGCACATGCATGCAAACCTCTATAAATATTTTATTAAAGACAAAGTAGAAGATGATCTGTGAGGACAGTAAATTTCTGGTTGCAACCATTTCATTTCATTTACTAATCAACAGACATGAACAGACATGAAATAGCCAATGGGGGGGGGGGGCTGTGATTAATGACTTGAGCTGGGACAGCACCTCTATATGGGTCACTAATGCCATGACAAAACTTCTACATGGTTGCTTGCACTAAGATAGAATCTCTCTATGATTACTTGATCAGTGAGTGAGCTTCTTGAGCTTTGAGTGGGTTGTTTGACTTGCTAAAATAACAGCCAAACTACTCTCAAATCACACCCTACCATCTTGATAACGTTCTCCTGGATGCAGACTGCTTGAAAAAAAAATGACTGGATAGTCATGACTCAAATGACTCAGATAATAGATCTGTTTAGTCAGGGCTGAACTGGGGTTGATTAAACAACAACAACGAATACATATCACTATTATTATTGTTTTAAAGTCTTCTGTTTCATGTTTGTATGAGTCAAACAAAATTTAATAGTGTAGATTTTCTAAGGCCAGATGTTCTTATTGTTGCCATCCCTGACTTATCTGCAGCTGAGGTCATATTTTCCTGAATACTTACAAATAGCACAACGACCGGACACATTTCACAGAAGATTGCAAACAAACACTGCTTGTATGACTGTAATCTGTTATTTACAATTAACAAGCACTATTAAGACAAGAAGAAATGAACACACACATAAGTTTAGGCATGGCTGTGTTGTAAGAAGCTTGCTTCCCAACCATATTGTTCTGTGTGTGTTCCAAAAATGGAAAGACTTATTGAATAATGTAGGTTTACATTGTCTGAACAAAAAATCTGTGATAGTTATGATTGGAACAGCTTATTATAAATCTGCACAATTGAAAATAATTTCAGTTTAAACAACAACATCAACAACATGATACTGGGGTCAATGTAATCGACTTATCCCCTTCCCATCAAAATTGCTGGCTTTGTGCCAAAATTAGAAAGTATATTACTTATTGTCAGGGTGGGAGATGGTTGAATTACAGGATGTTGAATGGTTGAATTATAAGACAGTGGATGGCAGAATCATAGAACATCGAATTGGTAGAATCATATGAAGGGGAGTGATAGAATTATAGGTCAGTGCATCATAGAACCATATGGTAATGGTTGGCAGAATTGGTAGTGTGATGGATAAAAAAATACCTTTTGGTATTTCGTAATGGCCTTCTGTGTTTTGAGTTTAAATTCCACTCGGAGTTCCAATTTGCTTATCATCCTTCCATGGTTGATAAAAAAACAAGGATTAAAGTTAATATAATTGAGTAGAACCCTTGAAGGGAGAGCCCCAGTAAAGCTTCAGTTCAATGACTGAAACAAGTCTTTATGTGGCTCCTCAACCCACAAGAAATAGTAGTCAAATCTCTATCAAATCATCTTATAAAAAGAACACATTGGATGATGTAGTCCAGGTTGTACTGTGTGAAAACTGATCGGACGATCATCACTGAAATACATATAATCAGCAGCAACAACATAACACTGACCATTCCATGTAAATCAGAAAACAGTTCTCCTTCTTAATCTTCAGACATGATTATACATGTCTTTGTTTGTTTTTTATATTTTTACTACAATATCTGTTTCTTTGAATTTATTAAGAGTTTTGCATCTAAATTCAAAATCCCTTTCATTGAAACTTAAGTAAGATTACCATATTCATGCCAATTTCATTGAATATTTTATTATAGAAGGATAGAATGGATAGCCAATTAATGTTGCATGTCCTGACCTATGACACTCCTACATATGGCCAACCACTGCTTGTCAACTGGAACTATATAGTGAGATCCAGAGAGGAAAACACATAGTCTATTAGGTTGTTCTGAAAATAAAAGCCGATTTCAGAAACATAATTCTATTCTGGAAAAATTAACAATAGAAATGTTTTGATTAGTCAAAGTATGAGCCATGAACAACGAGATTATTTATGCCTCATTGATAAAAACTTGATAGCTTTGATGCTAAGAAATCTTTGAAAGATGATTCCACCTGCGGTTTGAACCTGAAAGTTTTATCACTAAAAAATGTGTTTAAATGCTTTAAAAAATGGTAGTCAGTGGGCGAAAGATCAGGAGAATATGGAGGATGTGGTAAAGTCTTGTATCCCAAGTTTGAATTTCTGCAACGTCATTCTTGCAACATGTGGCTTTGCATTATCGGGGAGCAGAATTAGGCCATGCCATTTCACCAATGCAGGTCTCAGTTTTTTGCAAGTGAGCATGCATTTCAGCAAGTTGATTGCAGTAAACCTCTGCTGTAATGCTCTGATTGGTTTCCAGAAAGTAGTAATGGACAACACCAATTGCAGACTACCAGACAGTCACCATAATCTTTTTCTGATGCAACTTCGGCTCTGGGAAGTGTTTGGGGGATTCATCATGATCAAGCCATCGACCTGATCATTTACAGTTACCATGAAGGATCCACTTTTCATCACAAGTGATTATTCAATCAAGAAAAGGATCATTGGTGTTTCACAGAAAGAGCATCGAGCACACTTCAAAATGCTGAACTCTTTGATTTTTATTGAGCTCAAGCTTGAAACATTTCTCTGACATTTTGACGTGGGTTTTGTTCAACAACTGCTTTCAATTGTTCATTGTCAAGACTGCATGGCCATCCTCTGCCTTCTTCATCTTCAAGGTTCTCATCACCACTACAGAATTTCTGAAATCACCTTCATATTGTGCGATCACTTGTGGACCCCTCTCCCCATGCTTTATTGATATTGGCAGCAGTTTGGGAGGCATTGTGCCCAAGCTTGAACTCATGCAAGAAAAGTAAGCAAAGGTCCATATTTGTCATGTTCATAATTAAAGGCGCCTATGTTTCAAGAATTTTTCTGTCTGAAATAAGTAAAAAATTATTGAAGAGCATACATCAATTATCAAGTATATCAAAATTCACCTAAAATATAATTAAAATACTATGATAAAATTGTGTTTCAAAACTCTTAGAGCAGCCATTATTTTTGGAACAACGTAATACTTTAGGCATTCAATTGATTTCTTGTAAGCTATATGTCGTCTTAAGCTATAGGTCGTCTCAAGCTATAGGTCGTCTCAAGCAGGCTTAACTAGGACTCACTGTAGAGCATTAACAGCAACCACTGCAACCACTTATTATTTCACAACTAAACAATATTCACCCTAGCTTTGTCACAAAAAGAAAAATTACTTTCTCAGGAAACTCCATTTATGTTAAAAATAGTTTCACAACTATCAACTGCACTAACTTCCTTATTCATTCTCAGTTTGCTGTCACATATGTTCCAATCAAAAAAGCTTTCAACTAGCTATTGTTCGTTTATCTTCAACTAACAAATAAACATGCAGATATATCAAAGCTGTAAGGCTGTTTGTTTTGTGAGAAAGACTGCAAAAGTGAAGGTATTAAAATAGTTACTACAGTAAATGTCTACAAAATAGAAGGTACAAGATCTTATACATAATCTTGGGGGTCCTTTAAAGGGCCAGGGGCATTACTTTATTTCTTGAATAACAGATTTTTGTAAATTCATCTCTCCGTAACTGTTACATAATTTCTTCATTTATCTTCAGGAAGGCATTACTGTCATTTCACTGAACCATTTGTGGTTGTGATAGTTGTGCTGAATGTTGGGAAATGTTTTAGTGAGTCCATGAAGACGTCAACTCACTGATATCAGCCATACACGTGTCATAAGTTAATCACATACAACAACCTCTCTCTCCAACTTCTCAATTGAGTGTTGGTCTTTATTGAGATAAACTTTCTTGTTTTGCTTCCAAATTTTCCTAAAATGCTTCCATAAATGTGATGGTCTCAAGCAGCTCCTGGTCTGATCAGCACTTGTCCCATTCGGAATGGCTGGAAGTGCCTGATGAAAACTTCCTGCTAAAATTACTGTTACTCTGCCAAAAGATGAAATTCTCCTCCTGCACACACTCAAATAAGGTCCAGAAAAACAACTTGATGCGATGTAGTGCTCTCATTGCAAATTATAATGGAACACCTCTGTTGCTCCAGTTTCTTTGTTAACGTTGCAGGTTGTTGTATCATCATTGTTGAGATTCAGTGGCAGTTTGAGTGTAGTGTGTTTGTTATATATACACATGTGACTGTTTGGTAAGAAGCTTGCTTCCCAATCACATGGTTGTGGGTTCAATCCTGCTGTGTGGCACCTTGGGCAACTGTCTTCTACTATAGCCTTGGGCTGACCAAAGCCTCGTGAGTGGTAGACGGAAACTGATAGAAGCCTATCGAACATATGTATACATTCATGCGTGTGTGTGTTTGTGCGTGTGTTTGTCCCCACCAACATCATTTGGTAAACGATGTTGGTGTGTTTACTTCCCCATAACTTAGCGATTCAGTAGAAGAGACTGTTAGATTAAGCACCAGGCTTACGAAGAATAAGTCCAGGCGGCGATTTTCTTCAACTAAAAGGTGGCGTTCCAGCAGGGGCCACAGTCACATGACTGAAACAAGTGAAAGACTAAAAGAATAAAAAAACATGCATTATATATATATATATATATATATATATATATGTATATATATATATATATATATATATATCATCATCATCATCATCATCATCGTTTAACGTCTGCTTTCCATGCTAGCATGGGTTGGACGATTTGACTGAGGACTGGTGACCAGATGGCTACACCAGGCTCCAATCTGATTTGGCAGAGTTTCTACAGCTGGATGCCCTTCCAAACACCAACCACTCCGCGATATATATATGTGTGTGTGTGTATATTTACATATATATATATATAAATATTTGCAGCTAATTTATTAACTGCAGAATTATTTCTGGACTTAGAGCGCCAGATTGAAGACATTTAAAAGAATACACTGAATGTAATTTGTAGAACTCTACATGTGCTCCCTTTCGGTTGGACGTCCTGTGTCTAGTTCTGGAAATTACATCGCAAATCGACAGACTACGCTGACGATCCTGCAGATATTTACTTATGTAAATTTTAACGGGTGAAACCATGGTATGTAGGTTAATCGTTTTTATTTAGTATTTTTTCATTTGTCTTGCCCTTTTACAGTCTGTTGCGTCGCTGAATTTTTACTGAGAACATATATTTTTTTCATGGTTAGATGATTCGGTATCTATTTCTAGCATATAGGAGTCCACTTTTGCTGGTCATCCCTCTTATTTTTGTATATATATATATATATATATATATATATATATATATATATATATATATATATATATGTATACATATATATGTATGTATATATATTTAATACTCAATATTTCATATATTCAATAAGACATTCAATACTTCATTTCATTTTACTATTTATATTATATATTCCATATTCTATATCCCACATTAATTTTATAATTTTTGTTAAGCGATGTTACACACACACACACACACACACACATACATACATATATATATATAATATATGTGTACCCGGTGCAAGCTATGGACACATAAGAGGTGCAGCAACATCAAAGGCAGATTAACTAGCAAGTTAGTTTTTGTTTGTGGCAGATGTTCAGGTGCAATAAAGACTGTAAACAAGCAGGAAACAACTTCTATCTCATTCCAGGGTGAAAAACTAGAGGTAGTCGATAGCTTCCGCTATCTGGGTGACCAAGTTAGTAGTGGGGGTGGGTGCGCTGAAAGTGTAGCTGCTAGAATAAGAATAGCCTGGGCAAAGTTTAGAGAGCTCTTACCCCTGCTGGCGACAAAGGGACTCTCACTCAGAGTAAAAGGCAGACTGTATGACGCATGTGTACGAACAGCCATGCTACATGGCAGTGAAACATGGGCTGTAACTGCTGAGGACATACGTAAGCTCGCAAGGAATGAAGCCAGTATGCTCCGTTGGATGTGTAATGTCAATGTGAATATCCGTCAGAGTGTAAGTATCTTGAGAGAAAAGCTGAACATTAGAAGCATCAGTTGTGGTGTGCAAGAGAGACGATTGCGCTGGTATGGACATGTGATGAGAATGGATGAGGATAGCTGCGTGAAAAAGTGCCACACCCTAACAGTTGAGGGAACCCGTGGAAGAGGTAGGCCCAGGGAGACCTGGGCTGAGGTGGTGAGGCAAGACCTTCATACATTGGGCCTCACTGAGGCGATGACTACTGACCGAGACCTTTGGAAATGTGCTGTGCGTGAGAAGACCCGGCAAGCCAAGTAAGGTCGTTGCCAGTGACCCTGGACTGGCTCTTGTGCGGGTGGCACATAAGATGCACCATTTTGAATGTGGCCGTTGCCAGTACCGCCTGACTGGCCTCCGTAGGATTTTCGAGCAAGATCGTTGCCAGTGCCCCTGGACTGGCTTGTGCGGGTGGCACATAAAAGACACCATTTCGAGCGTGGCCGTTGCCAGTATCGCCTGACTGGCCTTCGTGCAGGTGACACGTAAAAGCACCTACTACACTCTCTGAGAGGTTGGCGTTAGGAAGGGCATCCAGCTGTAGAAACTCTGCCAAATTTAGATTGGAGCCTGGTGTTGCCATCCGGTTTCACCAGTCCTCAGTCAAGTCGTCCAACTCATGCTAGCATGGAAAGCGGACGTTAAACGATGATGATGATGATGATGATATATATATATATATATATATATATATATATATATATATATATGTATATATACATATATACGATAGGCTTCTTTCAGTTTCCATCTACTAAACCCACTCACAAGGCTTTGGTCGGCCCGAGGCTATAGTAGAAGACACTTGCCTAAGGTGCCATGCAGTGGGAATGAACCTGGAACCATGTGGTTGGTAAGCAAGATACTTACCACACAGTCACTCCTGCACCTATATATATGTATATATATGTATATATATGTACGTATGTATATATATATATATATATATGTATATATATATATATATATATATATATATATATATATATATATATATATATATATATATATATATATATATATATATATATATATATGTGTGTGTGTGTGTGTGTGTGTATATATGTATATATATATATATATATGTATGTATATATATATTTATATATGTGTGTATATGGATGTATATGTATCTATCTATCTGATTATATATATATATATATATATATATATATATATATATATATCAAGAGAGAGAGAGAGAGAGAGAGAGAGAAAGAGAGAGAGACAGACAGACAGAGAAGGAGAGGGTTTTCTATGTGAACTGAGGTCAACTAAGTTCAAAAATTTCGTTTCACCTGTCACCATTCCTTCACTCTCTTACACTGTATTTTTCTGTTTCTCAACTTCTCTTTCTCCCATCTCTAATGTCCTCTCTCTCTAATTCACACACAGACACTGGCTCATTTGCATATTTATAAAATACATCAGTCACACACAATGGAGAATAACTTAGTATCAGTGTATAGTATGCATCAAGTAATAGTTTTAGGTGGTACATACATAAATAGATGCATACATACACACACACACACACACACATACATACATACATACATACATACATACATACATACATACATACATACATACATACATACATACATACATACATACATATATTAAGGTTTTCATCCTGGGATTCTCAAGAAATTTGCCTAAATTTGTACTGGGGAATTCCCAGGATTGTATTTTGTTTCCTGGGAATACCCAGTTATATTATTTAAAAGAAAAACCAATTATAAATTATGTGGCCATCTTAAAGTTCTCGAAGAGTGCTTTGACAGTGATCTTTTACATCACATACACATAATTCATGATGACATTTCCTTGAAAAGTAGTACAACTGAGATAAATGAAGCAATTTGAAAAAAAAAAACTACCAACAGCAAATAGACTTCTTTATAGGAAATGACTGAAATTATACTAGAAACTGTTTCTAAATTAGTCACTGCTGGCAAATATGACTGCAATAGTTTAAAAGAGCATTTATAATGAAAACTGTTTCAATTAAAGCTTTTGTTTGGCTAAAGAATAATTTAATGCAGAGGATTCGATGTCAATATAATTTTTTAATAATTGAAATAACTAAAAGAAAGTAATTCTGAATTGTTGTATTTTTGCAGGTATTTGAATTAAAATGTATACTTATCTGAAAAATCCTGGAATTTAGGCAAGATCAAAACTTATGGAAGTTTACCAGCTAAAAATATTATTGAACTTCAGAAACAAAACTTTCTCAATTCAAATATAGTTGGAACTGCAACTGGTGGTGTCAGTCTCATGATTAAATTTGGTAAGGATCAGTTGCATGCATCAATTGTGTTACACCCATAGGTTACTTCTGGTTGTTAATGATTTTCGTTACAAGAAAATTTAATCAAATCGTTATGAAGCTAATCTAAGTGATGATCATTGCAACAGTGAAGAGATGCTTGAAGGTACATTCGAGGATAATGATCAATGTATTGATTCTGCAGTGATTAATAATTCCATCAATCTTCAGTAGATTAAGCTTAGTGAGACAGCTCCTATTACAGAAGAACCTTTTACTAAAGAAAATTTAAGCACTTACACCATCATTAGAAATGAAAAACAATTGTTCATTTGTTACATGGATCTCCAAAAGAAAAAAAAAACTCTTAGAAATAGGTTTAAATTGGTGACCTTTCATAAAGTGCTACATTAATTGGAAGAAACCATAGTCAGATGGAGCAACGTCTGGACTATAGGCTGGATGTGGCAAAACTTCCACACCATCCAATTCTTCAATCTTGTTGCTGGTCTTTTTGGTGGCATGCAGCTTAGCATTGTCTTGTTGAAACAAAACATGTTTTCGACAAACACAGTGAATCACCATTGAACATGACATGAACTGAATGAACACACACACCACAAAAAATATATTAAAAAGCATTATTTTAACACGGTGCAATAATTTTTTCCTCGACCTAATAATTGACTGTTATGTAAACTGATATCCAGTTCCGAATGAGGTGCTTACTGTGAATGCCACTTGATTCTCTGAATCTATATTTTCTTCTACTCTTTCATATATACACACACACACACACACATATTTAAAATATCAAATAATAAAGTATAGCAGAGAGTTTGAGGGAAAAGGGAATGGCACTAAAGCCACAATAATTCTATAGATGAGTATTTAAGACAGCAAATGAAAGATGGCAATGATAAGACTGATTAATTATTTAATAAAGTAGGATAAGAAGTTATTAACAAGAATAGATTAAAAAAATGAAATACACTAACTGGGTGACAATGAAGAAGATAATAAAATGAAATGTAATCAGATTAAAAATATCAAAATCAAGGAAACCACTGACATTCTGCAGGATATTTGTTAACCTTAATTTTAAAGCAAGCAACATCATACACTGCAGAAAAATAATTGAGAGTAAATTTACTCTGTAATCTAACTTTTTCTGGGAAGAATTTGTTATTTAATTATTCTGCCTGCAACTTGCTGCATGTTGTGCAATGTCCAGAAAACATGGATGTCATTCAATAAATAAGTATACATGGGTGCAGGTGTGGCTGTGTGGTAAAAAGTTTACTTCCCAACCATATGGCCCTGGGTTCAGTCCCACTGTGTGGCACCTTGGGCAAGTGTCTTCTACTATAGCCTCGGGTCGACCAAATCCATTTGAGTGGATTTGGTAGAAGGAAACTGAAAGAAGCCCGTCGTATATGTATATATTTATGTGTGTCTGTGTTTGTCCCCCCACCATTGCCTGATAACTGATGCTGGTGTGTTTATCTCCCCATAACTTAGTGGTTCAGCAAAAAGAGATCAATAGAATAAGTACTAGGGTTATAAAGAATAAGTCCAAGAGTCGATTTCTTCGACTAAAACCCTTTAAGGCAGTGCTCCAGCATGGCTGCAGTCAAATAACTGAAACAAGTAAAACAATAAAAGAATATGTATGTGTGTGTGTGTATGTGTGTGTGTGTATGTGTGTGTGTGTATGTGTGTGTGTGTATGTGTGTGTGTGTATGTGTGTGTGTGTATGTGTAGCAAACTTAGTTCTCTTGGGAAATTACTAGAGTGGCGTGACCAGGGATTGAAGTTTATTTGAAAACCTTGCAAAGAAGCGGCAGAAGTTACAAAGAAGTAAAGGCCCAGAATTACAAGATTCTGTAAATGTAGAGTTGACAAAAATGGCTTGTCACCAGTTAACCTACACATTAGATTCTAGACAAAATGGGCTGTGCTTATTTGGAAGAAACTGCACAAATGTCAAGTGATACTCCATCTTAAAGCATGAACCTATTGGGCAGTTGACCAGGGATTCTACTTCTGACCTATGTAAGTTGTGGCTTGCTGTCAATAAATAGGGCCCAATGCACTGATTTGCCCAGGGGCCTACAGTACTGCTAAGGTGGTTCTGATGCCATAACTGCTCAGTTTATGAAGCAATCACAAGTGCCATATTTTCTCAAATGTTTTGGGGATGTCTAAGGCAATAACTTGAACATTAAAGCTCTTACTCTGTGCATTACCTATCCTATGATAATGACTGTATGTCAACAAGGGACTCGGTAATTGAAAACCATATTTCTTGTCATTAAGGAGATTGGTTTTATTCAAGTATTTATTTAATTGACATGCTTGTTAGTAATAATTAGCCTATGCTGAAGAATGGTTTGTATTGTTTTTTGAAAATTTAGCAAACAAAATACTTCTCTGAGTAAGGGAAGAACTTCTCCTTGAGACAGCAATTGGACAACTTTGTTTAAATTAAAGATATCCTAGAGAATCGGCTTTTCAATACAATAACTAGTATTTGCTCTGGGCTGGTGAATTTTGATGAAACAAGATACCTTTATAAGTTTGGAAACCTCCTTGACTGATATGTTAAAATCAGAAATAAAGCATTTCATACAAATGGGGAAATCCAGCAAAGAATGGTTTGAGTCATTTAAAATGAAATTTGGTTCCAATTTCTTAACTTGGTTTGCTCTGAAGAGGTTTAGATTACATCAAGCCCATTGATGATTGTAGAAATAGATGTCATGAATTTTTATTTTTTTATTTTTTTGTTATTCTCCATAACCAAGCCTCTCTTGGCCAATTCTCAATTAAATAGATTAGGCATAGCCAGTCTTTGGGTTCCTTGGTTTACAAGGTATTGTGGAAATCTGCTAAATTAGTGACATTCCTACTTTAGTGAGATGGTTGGAAAATTTTTGTGATGAGCTTTAGCAGCAGGACATTCTAGACTAAGCCAAAGTTGCAAGCTAGGCTTGTGATAGTATTTTTAATGAGGGGAAAAAAAACTAGTAATTTTAAGGACTCAGCCAGCAAGGAGAGGTACAAATTTTGATGCTGTATATCTAATGAAAAATAGAAAATAAAATATTCAGGTAGGATATCAGATGGGACAGTGAGAGAGAGAGAGGGAGAGAGAGAGAGAGAGAGAGAGAGAGAGAGAGAGAGAGAGAGAGAGAGAGAGAGAGAGAAAGAGAGAGAGAGGGGAGAGAGAGAGAGAGAGAGAGAGAGAGAGAGAGAGAGAGAGAGAGAGAGAGATTACTTTTCAATCTGCTTCAGAGTAGCTGAACACAATCCAATGAAATGATATATAGAAAAATATACCCTCTACATCATTAACAACAATGGTCAAATCTAGGAAGTGAAGACAACACAGCTGTGTCAGAAATTAAAACACATTTTCAGGAAAAAAAATCAAACAGATTAGGATTTTGATTCCCAGCATCTCGAACATGAGATGGTGAATCAATAATTTGAGAAATCACAGCAGTGTCTGCAATTAAAATCAGTTTTGCTGGAATACGAGCGATCTTTATGGTGGATGTTAAAGATTTTACAGATGTAGATATCAGCATATGCATAATCCATTAGAAGTTTGTCAATATGGGATATTGTACCAATATAGATATATATATATGTATGTATGTACACACACACACACACACATACACACACACACATACACACACACATACACACACACATACACACACACACATACACACACACACACATACAACGTTTGTGACCTTTGTATTTCTGAAAAAATTAATAAATAGTCCAATTGGGACAATTATAAGATTTCATTGAAGGTATTGTTTTGCAAAACTTGTGCAAACAGTAATATGCCAAACCAGCTTTGTACTTCTTCAAACTACAAGACATTGTTCTTTAAGCTTTCTTCATTAGCTGTTACTGAAAATTAGTCTCATGATGTCAACACAAATGATTTAAACACTCTTAGATATTTCAAGTCTCCCAAACAGTTAATTCTGCCGTTAAGGGTTATTACTTTTTCCTATCTAACCGTCTTTTTAAAACCATACAGCTAATTGTGCCCCAGTTATATTATAACATCTTTCATTGCACATCATATCCTAAAGTTCTTCATACAATTTGATAACATTTAAAACCACCCATTTATAAAAAATAAATTATCAAAAGTAATTCTTAACTTAATACAATCTAATGTATTCATTTTATTTTATTTTATATTATCTCTCTCTTTTTATTGCTTTATATCTTTTTATAGAAATTAATTCTTTTAACTGATCTCTTTAATACAAGCTCTTTTACCTCACGAATAACTTCCAAATCATTTCTTGACGATGTCACTAGAACCGTTAAAACTAAAAACACTGTTTTTTTTAATCAAAAAAGGAAAATAACTTCCAGTCATTCATGAAATGGAAAGAATTCATGAATCGCCAATGCACATACGCATTTGTTCATTAGCAAACACACAAACATATATCAATGAAGAAAGAAAGGGAGAAACTATTTCATTTTATACAGACAGACAGACAGATAAATGGATGGATGGATGGACTAATGGATAGATAGATAGATAGATTTTGTTTTTCTTCCCTTATATAAACTTTCAAATAAATAATCATATATAAATTTACTATCCCAAGGCTTCTCAAGAAATGTTAGCAATTCTTTGTTTCCAGGGTCTCATGAAGTGAAAGCATTTGTCTTCTTAGAAGTAGGTGTTTCCTAGGTCGAAACTGGAAAGTGATTTTCCTTTGCCAAAAGAGTGTTTCTTTGTGGGCCAATAATACAAATCAAAGTGACTTTTCCAAGAGAGAGTTTCCTTGGGAAAATGTTTTAGGAGTGACAATTTTTTGTAATAAACTCTTGGTAACCTCCTTAGGCATGTCATTCTTCCACAATACAACCAGGATAAACTAAGTACAATGACCGAGGCCCTAATTTTGCAGTAATTGTGTCAAGTGTGTTTGTTATTATTCATTCTCTCTTCTATTAATATTCTTTTTACTTGAGAAGTTAACCATGCTTTCGTCATTTAGTGGATCCAACTTTAATAATGATAGCATCATGTTGGATGCTTTATGGTCAATCCTTAATAATTTCATTTTGTCAGAAAATACTTTCACTTTTTGACCTGGCAACCACTTATTTTTGACATGATTTTGATCCGATCAACGGAACAGCCTGCTCGTGAAATTAACGTGCAAGTGACTGAGCAATCCACAGACACGTGTACCCCTAATGTAGTTCTCAGGGAGATTCAGCATGGCACAGAGTGTGACAAGGCCGGCCCTTTGAAATACAGGTACTACTCATTTTTGCCAGCTGAGTGGACTGGAGCAATGTGAAATAAAGTGTCTTGCTCAAGGACACAACACGTTGCCGGGAATTGAACTCACAACCTTACAATCGTGAGCCGAATGCCCTAACCACTAAACCATGCGCCTCCACGTGTATATATATCTATATATAGATATATATACACAAGACATAATTAAGTAGAATAATACACCTATACAATTTTTATTATTACAGTCAATTATACAACATACTGCTCAATGTGGTTAGCCACAACTTGGCTAACTTGGGTTATACTAGAGTGCTTGAATGAGACTTGGCTGGATTTATTATCCCAATCTATTCATTACACACATACATACATACATACATACAGACATATATATATATATATAGGGCATCCAGCTGTAGAAACTCTGCCAAATTAGATTGGAGCCTGGTGTTGCCATCCGGTTTCACCAGTCCTCAGTCAAATCGTCCAACCCATGCTAGCATGGAAAGCGGACGTTAAACGATGATGATGATGATATATATATATATATATATATATATATATATATATATATATATATATATATATACACACACTCTTTACTCTTTTACTTGTTTCAGTCATTTGACTGTGGCCATGCTGGAACACCACCTTTAGTAGAAAAAATCAATCCCACAACTTTGTAAGCCTAGTACTTATTCTATCAGTTTCTTTTGATGAACTGCTAAGTTATGGGGACATAAACATACCAACATTGGTTGTGAAGTGGTGGTGGGGGAACAAGCACAGATACACAAATGCACACACATGCACGCATGCACACACACACACACACACACACACACACACACAAGTGAGAGTTGATGAAAGGAAGGGCCTAAGGCTGTAGAAAATCTATCTCAGCAAAATTCCATCCGACCCATGCAAGCATGGCAAACTGGATATAAAAACGATGATGATAATGATGATATATGTATGTATGCATACAAAAAACACCCATGCCAGTGTCACATAAGGGTGCCTGTGCTGGTGCCACATAAAAGCACCCAGTACACTCTGTAAAGTGGTTGTTGTTAGGAAGGGCATCCAGCCATAGAAACTAAGCCGAAACAGACAAATCAAGCCTGGTCAGCCCTCCAGTTGGCCAACTCCTGTCAAACTGTCCGACCCATGCCAGCATAGAAAATAAACATTAAACAATGATGATGATGATGATGATGATGTTGTAACAATAGTAAAATGTATTAATAATTCATTTTACATATTACAAACATTATCTGTTTTAGAACTCAATACAGTATTTAGAGTAGATAAGTAAATATTTATTAAATCAAAGTTGACCGTCTGCTCAGTGTTTCACCCTTAACACAGTTGTTCATGATTGTGAAGATGAGAGAAAAACCTGGATTTTATAATATGTGGTTCAGTTAATGTTTAGTGTGCAGGCTGGGTAAGATGTGAACTATGTGAGGAAGTAGCTTATGGTATTTTTAGGTGTGTACTGTGATTAGAACTAAATTAGTCCATTGTAATTAAATACTTTTTCGTTATTGAAATTTATTTTGGGTTGGTAACACTTTTAACTTTTCTCAGTTGAAAGTCCAAATATCAGTTCAAAGTTTACAAAAAGATATTTATAATGTATTCTATTTAAATTTATGGTATTATATTTCTTACAGTAGGCTTTTACTCAAAGTTTGCTAGGCTAGGAGTCGAAAAGTGAATTTTATGTCTAAATAAAGAAATAGGTGTTGTAAACATCTTAAAATTCAATGGAGTTGAATGAAGGTTCATCTAATTGGAGCTTGTTTTATAATTGTGGTCGCTGTTAGTTAAAATAAAATGAAATAAGAGTAAGAAAATAGTTGAAGCAATACAAAGATAGGAAGTATTATGTAAGGAAAAGGTTAGAAAAAAGATTAACAATCCTAATACAGAAGATTATGCTAGTGATAACATTTATCCACACACACACACACACACACGCACGCACACACAAACACACATACACGTATGTATGAATATATGCATATATAGATATCTATCTATTTAGCTGTCTGTATGTATGTATTCATGTATATATTTATATAGCTTTGCTTATACATATGTGTACATACATATACACCCATACCTAAACTGTCAATTTTGTATTTTATATATTATGTATTTATGTAGTATCTATGTGCATGTATGTGTGTGTGTGTGTGTGTGTGTGAATGCTGATATTTCACTTCCACCATTTAAGTAAAGAGTACTGGTGTTGACATTGTTACGTTATGCTTGGTTGCTTTGTTCCTTTGGAAATCTGGTAATAATCTATTACCAGAAAAACAGGTGAGGGTTGGCAAAAGAAAGCGCATCCAGCCATACATACATATATGTATGCATGCATTACACACACACACACACACAAATATAGGTTCAGGCATGACTGCCTGGTTAAAATGTTTGTTTCACAACGAATTGGTTTCAGGTTCATTCCCAGTGCGTTGCAACTTAGGCCTATGTCTTGCACTGTGGCTCCAGAGTAGCCAAACCCTTCTGAATGGATTTGGTAGACAGAAACTGAAAGAAGCCCATTACACATACATACATACATTAAGTGTTTTGCTTATGAGCATGAATGCAGCACCCTGCTACTAAGCTGTGTATATATATATGAATGAGTGTGTATATGCTCATGTTTCCTTATCTGAACATCATGTGATCATTGTAAGTTAGTGTCACTGTCACAGAAGCAGTGTGACCCATTTCTAATATTCTGTAAAATATGTCTGATCATATGGAAGGAAATATTACCTTGCTTGGAAGTAGGTGAGGGTTGGCAACAGGAAGAATGTCCAGCCATAGAAAATCTGCCTCAATAGATTTGGTACCCATACAAGCATGGAAAAGTGAACATTAAAAGCATGATGAGGATGATGGGAACATGGATGAAGTATTGATGTAAGACCTCAGGAAGCTGAACCTTTCAGGTGAGATGATAAAGGACCAAGACACCTGGTGTCTGACCATACTCAAGAAGACCCATACCCCACAGCAGAAGGGTTAAGACCACTACTGCTGGTGGTGTAAAGCACTCGTGGTGGTTCCATGCAAATGTGCCCATGCGGTGCCACATAAAAGCACCCATGTGATGTCATGTAAAAGTGCCCATGTAGCACCACATAAAAGCGCCCAGCACACTCTGTAAAGTGCTTGGCATTAGGAAGGGCATCCAGCTATAGAAACCATGCCAAATCAGACAAGAGTCTGATGCAGCCTCTCAGCTTGCCATCTCTGGTCAAACCATCCAACCTATGCCAGCATGGACAACAGATGTTAAATGATGATGATGATGATGATGATATATATATATATATATATATCATAAATATAAGGGATTAGCAATTGAGTTGCTTCTCCAACATACTGAAAATTCAGAAATAGCAGTCAAAGAACTACTGATTCTAACCTACAAATTTTTCTCCAAAACGGATGGCGATATTTATGGCACACATAGAACAAAAAACCGGAGGGAAAAGCACAAACAAAACAAGCCTTTAGTTAATTGGGTACGAATCGTTTCATGGTTAAGTGAACGAAAATTTCACTATTCCAATCTTCAGCCCAAATATTCTGATAAATTTGTGCTTCAGACGATGATAGCTTCCTCTGAATTCTTTTCATGATTCTGTAGAGATCACAGATAAGGTTATCCTTTCCCTGAAGTTTCAAGTTCAATTCATTCATGTGGGATGAGATGTCAACCAAAAACGACAACTTTGACAGCCAGGTAGAATCTGACAGAAGTGGATCAGCTCTATCCTTTTCAGTGAGAAAAATATCTATTTCTCTTCAGGGCTTATAAAAACGAAACAGGACTTAACTGCAGCTGACTGTGTGATAAGGTAAGCCAAAGAATTCAGAATCAATTTCTTCAAGAAAAGCTTGGAATTGGCAGCGATTAAATGCATGACCCCGAATGAAGTTCACTGCAGAATCGACTGGTTTCAGTCCGCAAGAAATATCTAAGTCTTTCCCACAGAGTGCTTGCTGATGTATAATGCAGTGTATGGACAGAGAGCCTGGGAGTTGAAGCTCTGCCAACTTAGTCTACACCACCAGACCCTGCCTCACCCCAGCCATGTTTTTTCCTCCGTCACCTGTAATACATCAAAACTGATTCCACTGAAGGTTATAGCCTTGCAAAGTTTTCTGCACTTCCATGAAAATGTCTTCTCCAGTTGTTGTTCTGTGCATGCTGCAAACGTATGCCAACTCTTCTGTGATCTGAAAGTCCAAATTAACTCCATGAATGAACAGAAGTTGTGACATACTCAAGAAATCAGTAGACTCATTCAGCGCCAGAGAAGTTCCAAGCTTTCTCACGTATCTGTAGCACTACGTTCTCTTCAATTTCTTCTGTTCTCCGCACTGCTGAACTTGCTGAAAGGCTGAGTGCATAATTCAGTGAAGCCATTCCTTTTAGATACATTCATGTCCTTCGTTGATGCTATCGACTTTTCAAAATACAATCTCTCCAATATAATTGCTACGGATGAGACTGCAGTGTTTATGGGCCAAGGAGCTAAAATGACAATTGAACAGACAGGTGCCTCATCAATTTACGTTGCCTCAACGGGTTAGGAAATTGCAAGAGTTACTTGCATTTTAGCAATTCATCATGATGAAACAAAAGTCCCACCGCTCATCATCACAAAGGGCAAAACAGAAAAAACAGAACGAGTTTCAGGCATTTATGTCCTTGAAATGGAAAAGGCTTGGTGCATACAAGCTGTTATAAGAAAACGGGTTGCTTTAACTATGCTACTTGTTTTATGTGGTTCTCAAAGAGGTCTTTTAGTCTGGAATTCATGTAAAAGAAGAATCGACCACCTAATGATTCCCATGGAAATGACGTCATATCTACTAACATTAGATCTTGTAATAAACAAGCCCTTCGAGGATTATTTGCAGATGGAAGTGAATGAATATATCGAACATAGAATGGAGAGAAATCAGCATGGAAACTTTGTCAAATCCAACTTCTAAGAAGTCGTAAATTGGATGAAGAATTCATGGAATAAAATTACCGACAGTTGCATTGCCAATGCACTACGAGCAGGGTACTCCATTTAAGGCAAGTTATATTGCCAAACATGAGAGATTGGGGTCCATGATTCTTCAGGAAATGGATTTGCAAGAAATTCAGTCTGAAGTCTGGGGTTTGATGATTTATAATGATGTCCCAGAAGAGGATGAAATGTTTGTCCCTGACTAAAAACAAGAAGCAAATAAATAAACTTTTGATAACTAAAAACATGAGTTTCCTTTTTACATTTTTTTTTCCTTTTACACAAGGACATGAGACTTTTTTGTCTTTCTTGGATTTTTTCCCCAAAAATATAAGACACCTCCCCAAAAATAATAAGCCCTAGTGCATTTTTTGGATGCAGAATTAATATAAGATTGGGTCTTATTTTGGGGGAAACACGGTACATACATATTTATTTATAATTCTGTAGTATGAGTTGAAAAGTGGTGATTTTATGAACATGACAGAGATGTTAATTTAATTAGGAGAATATATATTTATCACTTGTATCACTATGATTGTCATCAAATTCTCTCTCTCCCCAGGAGTTATACTATTGTAATAAGGTATCTCTCTCCTCTTTCTACCCCTTCTCTCTCTTATATACACACACACACATGCACATGCACACACACACACGAACACATGTGTGCACACACACACACACACACACTCTTCTGTAACAAAAATTTTCACTCTTTTCTCTAATTTTTGTCTCATTGACAAAGTAGCTTTGCACTTTACCTAAGCCCTGAAGACACACTGAGATGTTTCTCTATTTATTCATTTATATTTCTGTGGAGTGAATTGAGAAAAATGATGATATAGTAAAGATTTTACGAAACAGTAAAACAAAGACATAAAGCAAGGTATTCTCAAAGTAAAATACTTTGTATTTCACAGACTTGATTTCGAAGCAGGCACTTCCTTGTCATTCTGTCCTTTGTCAATGCAGTGAACCAGTGATTAACCCATTGGAAACATGCAGTCAATGACACTTTTATTCACACAATAGAA
Organism: Octopus bimaculoides; assembly: GCF_046866305.1. NCBI lineage: Eukaryota > Metazoa > Mollusca > Cephalopoda > Octopoda > Octopodidae > Octopus > Octopus bimaculoides. The sequence goes on along the minus strand of NC_142933.1, from coordinate 119,450,513 downwards.
CATGAAGTATAAATAGAGCAAATCTAATTTTAATCAATTTATTTTTATACCCTTATTTAAACCAAATGATATATTTATATGAATATATATGTGAGCATATGTAAGAGAGGGCATGCATGTGTGTTTCTCTGTGTGAATGTGTGCATGTGTGTGTGTGTGTGTGTGCGTGTGTGTGTGTGTGTTCCTCTTATTTGATACAATCAAGACTCTTCTATTCTGTACTATTTTATTCACATAGACATTGCTTATGGAGCGTTCAAAGTGAGAATACCTAGTCTTAAATGAAGTGGAATGCGAACAGTCAAGCATATGTGTATCTATTCTACACACACATACATACACACATGTATGTTGAAATAATAAAATTATAGCAAATTTGGGTGGGTTGAAGGTCAGTAGGTATTTGTGTATGCAGGTAATCAACCATTGACACTATTATATTTACAGTACACATAAACACACACACACACACAGAGAAATATATATATCATCATCATCATCATCATCATCGTTTAACGTCCGCTTTCCATGCTAGCATGGGTTGGACGATTTGACTGAGGACTGGTGAAACCGGATGGCAACACCAGGCTCCAGTCTGATTTGGCAGAGTTTCTACAGCTGGATGCCCTTCCTAACGCCAACCACTCAGAGAGTGTAGTGGGTGCTTTTACGTGTCACCCGCACGAAAACGGCCACGCTCGAAATGGTGTCTTTTATGTGCCACCCGCACAAGCCAGTCCAGGGGCACTATATATATATATATATATATATATATATATATATATATATATATATATATATATATATATATATATATATATATATATATATTCATTATACCTGTTTTATACATTTAAGTGAAATAAAAATGTCTCCCAATGCTGACTCACCAGAAGTGAACAATGAAATGCAATACATGCATGAACATTTATTGAAATTATAACAAGTGTTATAACACCGAGCAAAATACAGAAATCATTTTGTTTCTATCGAATTAATTGAGGGACCAGCCAACAGAGTTGATAGCAGTATAATAGATAAGGTAATTAAGGATATGAAGACAAAGAAAGCCCCTGGGCCATCAGAAATCATTGCCAAGATAATTAAAATGTCCGATGGTGTAGGATACAGCTTCCCCACCCGTAGAGTTAATCAGATTATTGAGGAAAGCACCATTCCCCATGACTGGTGTAATAGTTTTATGGCTAGCTGCTACAAGGGTAAAGGTGATGCCTTAGATAGAAACAACTACAAAGTTATGAAAAGTTACTGAGAGGGTTATAGCTCAATTGATTAGGAATAGAATTAAACTAGATGAGATGCAGTTTGGTTTTGTACCTGGAAAAAGTACTACAAATGTCATCTTCCTAGTGAGGCAGCTGCAAGAAAAGTACTTGGCCAAAAGTAAGCCATTGTACTTAGCCTTTGTCGACCTGGAAAAAGCTTTCAACAGAGTTCACCACTCTGTTATATGGTGGTCTATAAGGAAGTTAGGAGTAGAAGTGTGGGTTGCTAGAGCTGCACAAGTCATATGCAGTAGTGCTGTCAGTAAAGTGGGAGTTCTCCATGAATACAGTGATGTATTTAGCATGCAAGTAGGGATTCACTAGGGCTCAGTTCTCAGCCCACCCTTATTCATTATACTCCGCCAGGCCATAACAGAGGAATTCAAAACTAGATGTCCATGGGAACTGCTATATGCTGATGACCTTGTTTTTATTGCAGAATCTTTAGCAGAATTGAAGAAGAAATTCTAGATATGGAAACAGAACCTAGAATCAAAGGGCCTAGCAAAGGCCAAAGTTGTTAGTAAGAAAGAAGATAAAACTCTCTTTCCATCAGGTAAATGGCCCCTGGTCAATATGTAGGAAAGGAGATGGAAGAGATTCCATTTGCAGCACCTAGAATAAACTATGGACACATAAGAGTTGCAGTGGAATCACAGGTAGATTAACAGATAAAGTCGTCTGTGTAAGTGGCAGATGTGCAGGAATAATAAGTACTAAGAGCACATGTGACTTAAATTTTCTCGAATTCGCAGGAGGTTCTTTGGAGGTTTTTGATAGTTTCTGTTATATAGGCAACCAAATTAGCAATGGTGGAGGATGTTCTGAAAGTATTGTTTCTAGAATAAGAATAGGATGGAGGGAGTTCTCTGCTGGCAACAAAAGGACTCTCTCTCAGAGTGACAAGTAGACTATATGATACTTATGTGTGAACAGCTGTACACCATGGTAGTGAGACACAGGCTTTGAATGCAGAAGGCATGCATAGACTGGAGAAAGATGAAGGTAGTATGTTGGATGTGCAACTTCAGTGCACATGTACAACAAAGTGCAAATGTATTGAGAGAAAAGATGGACATAAGAGGAATCAAATGTAGCATGCAAGAGAGAAGATTACATTGGTTTGGAAATGTGATGTGTATGAAAAGGACAGCTGTATAAAGAAGCGCCGATCACTGAAAGTGGATGGTATCAGTAGAAGAGGGAGACCCAGGAAGACGTGGAATGAAGTGGTAAGCACCGATCTCAGGATGTTGGGCCTCACAGAGGAAATGACAATGGACTGAGATGTGTGGTGATATGAGGTTCTTGAGAAGACCTGTCCATGTCAGCAACCAAACTACGTCTCTTCTCTTCTTCACATTTCCTCTTTCATGCACCATGCTTACCTCCCACTCCCCAATTCCGTCCTCTTGGTCCTGTCTCACTGTATCATTCCTCTCCTTTAGCTCCGGATCTGTGTGTCCCACCCCCATGCCCTATCTCATTGTATCACTGCTGTCTGCTAACCCCTGACCTGTGTGTTCCACCCACACATAACAAGTAAACTTTCCACACACCCTACCCCAAGGAACCAATCTCTACTCTTCCTCACATTTCCTCCTTCATACACCATGCCCATCTCTAACTCCCCAATCCTGTCCTCACGGCCCTGTTTCTCTGTATCTGGTAGCCCCCTCCCTACTCTGTATATACCCAGGTTTTTGCCACTCACTTCCCCACTCCGCATTCTCTAATCACACTTCTTTCGCAATATGTTGCCACTTATATTATGACATCAGAACCTCAAGAGTATGCCCTGGCATTTGCCACCATCTCTCTCTCTCTCTCTCTCTCTCTCTCTCTTCCTTTACTCAACCATCCCATTTATATTCTGATCCCTGTCCCTTGTGAGTATACCGGACACTTTTCCACTATCTCTGTCCTGCTATCTCCCACTCTCTCTCTCTCTCTCTCCTGCATTTCCTTTAGGTTGGGTAACCATGTATCTCCTTTGCAGCAGCAAACCTGTTTCAGTCTTCATTCCTGATCTCTCTCTCTCTCTCTCTCTCTCTCTCTCTATCGCTCTCTCTCTCTCTCTCTCTCCAGCCAGGTAACTTTGTACCTCATCTACAGCAAGGCACTTGTTTCTGTCTCTTTTTCTCAATATAAGTTTTCATCATCTGACACAAGATCACCTCCTCTAATGCCCCCCCTCCCCTCTCAAAAGTTTTTTTTGTCTTGTAAGGTACTTGGTGACCCTGTTAATGAAGGTGCCACTTTAAAAAAAAGCCCCCAGTCCACACTGTAAAGTGGTTGGAATTTTGGGAGGGAATTCAGCTGTAAAAATCTTGCCAAAACTGACCTAACCTGTGCTTGTGCCACGTAAAATGCACTAAGTCCACTCGGCTGAGTGGTTGGTGTCAGGAAGGGCATCCAGCTGTAAAAACCCTGCCAAAACAGTCACAGAAGTCTGGTGCAGATTCCTGCCTGGTCAGCTCCGGTCAAACTGTCCCACCCATGCCAGAATGGAAGGTGGACATTAAACGATGATGATGATGATGACGATGATGACGATGATGATGATACGACACTTACTGTGAATTACTTTCTGCCAATCTTCTACCCCTGATGACGGAAGCTGGTATTACAGTTATGTTTCTATGCATCCATCTACATGTTGCATATTCACAACTTTTTGTACATTCCATCTGCTAATTATGAATGTTACAACTATTACATAATTTCAAATTCCCAGAAACAGCTGTCAAGTTAAAAAACTATGCATTTTCCCTTTAGTTTTTTGTATTATTTTTATACTCCATTTAAAAGTAAAGTTGCTTGTCAGAATATATATAAATATCTGTGTGCTTATATATATGTGTTTATCTTCTGAATATATTTAGTCTTTGTATCAACATATATATCCCTATATATTTATAGCTATATATGTATGCATGTATATCTATATCTATATCTATCTATCTATCTATCTATATACACACACACACACACACACACACACATATCAAGCTTAATCATGTTTATCTTCATCACTATCTTCATATCAGCTCACCTGGGATTCTCCCATAGCCACTTCTTTACTCCATGGACTTGGTGCTTGGTAAAGACTTCACAGCCTAAGTTTCAAATCATTTGAGCGCTACCATGGTGTTTTCTATACTGTGCATATTTCTTGAGCTTATATATTGACTGTACACACACACACACACAAATGCTCACACACACATATAAATATACATATACATATATATATATATATATATATATATATATATATATATATATATATATATATATATATAAACACACACACACACAACAAGCCGCTTTCAGTGTATCAGTTCCATTCACAAGGCACTGCTCAGCCTGAGGCGATAAACGTTATTTGCCAAAGGTTCTATGCAGTTGAACTAAATCCTGAAACACATTGTTGCATTCAAAGCGTCAAAGACATTGCCATTTCTCCCAAGCATGAAACTAATACACCTGCTTGTTGTTTCCTCACCTGTCTCTGTCTTTTGTTTTCTGTACATTTGAAGCATTTGTGTGTGTGTGTGTGTGTGTGTGTGCGTGTGTGTGTGTGTGTGTGTGTGTGTAGGCACATACACGTACATGTATTCATGTATGTATGTGTACATACATACACACATAGAAACATACAGATGTATCTATAAATATCTACTTATATAAGCTTTAATTTCACAGCTATGAAGATGGCTACAAGTGTGGCTCAAAGTTCACATAATTTGTCACCTTCTCATTAGGCATTGGAAATTATATAATTTTCTTCCCTAAACTAAACAAACATATGTTTACATAATGTATTATTACATAATATGATACAGATTATTCACCCTAATATATAGGTAAAGCCTAAATACGTGCACATCTAATTGTGTCTGAAAGAGAAGCACTCTTATTGTGTGTGTGTGTGTGTGTGTGTGTGTGTGTGTGTGTGTGTGTGTGTGTGTGTGTGTGTGTAAATATATGCAAGCATGCATGTGTGTGTGTGCAAGCATACACTCATGTACAGATATGTGCATGTGCACTCACATGCATATACATATCTATGCATCTCAAGCAGGTTTCAGCAGGCAACAGCTTAGGTCATGGGTAATTTAATAGCAATATATTACATAAGTGCTCTATCGTTCACATATACAAAACACATCACTAGTATGTATGTATACAGGCACACACACACACACACACACACACACACACACATAAACACACACACCCAATGATAAAGTAAAAGTATACTGTGAGCATCTTCCTTTCTTTAATTCTCACCTACCAAACTCTTCAGCTTCACTATATATATATATATATATATATTTATGAATGTGTGTATACACACACGCACGTGCGTGCACACACACATATATATATATATATGTATATGTATGTATGTATGTAAGTGTATGTTTGCATATGTGTACATATCTATATCTATATATATATATATATATATATATATAGCGAGAGAGAGAGAGAGAGAGAGAAGGAGACATATATGTGTATAAGTGCATTTGTGTGAGTGTGTTTGTGTGTTTACCGTAATCTTCTTGAATGTCTTCCATCCTATACACCACCTGCTGTCTTCTATTCTGTTCATGGTTACTTAAATTTCCTTCTCAATTGCATCACTTCCACAGCTTCACTCTTGACTGTTACAGCCACTGGCCTGCCAGTACAGGATGTGTGATTGTGTGTGTGTGCATGTGTTTGTGTGTATGTGTGATTATGTGATTGTGTGTGTGTAGTTATAGGTGAAAAGTCGTAATTAGCTCTCTACCTTATTTCACACGTGTATCAACTTGGGTATTCTGCGCAGTCACT